>NW_012267226.1:7451324-7457129 GCF_000151885.1 Dipodomys ordii
CTTTCTTTCCTTCTTTCTTTCTCCCTTCCTTCCTTTCCTTCC
This sequence comes from Dipodomys ordii, assembly GCF_000151885.1. Taxonomy (NCBI): domain Eukaryota; kingdom Metazoa; phylum Chordata; class Mammalia; order Rodentia; family Heteromyidae; genus Dipodomys; species Dipodomys ordii. Next base: position 7,451,367 of record NW_012267226.1, read on the forward strand.
TTCCTTCCTTCCTTCCTTCCTTCCTTCCTTCCTTCCTCTTTCTTTCTTTCTTTCTTTCTTTCTTTCTTTCTTTCTTTCTTTCTTTCTTTCTTTCTTTCTTTCTTTCTTTCTTTCTTTTCCTAGGGCTTTTGCTCCAGGATGCACTCTACCGCATGCCACAGTACTACTTCTGGCTTTTTCTGATTATGTGGTACTGAGGAATTGAACCCAGGGCTTCATGCATGCTAGGCAAGCACTCTACCACTAAGCCATTTTCCCAGCCTTAGATTTTTCTTTTAAAGAAGAGAATCTTTGTATTAATTCATTAAATCATTTTAATAGTACTGATAAAAATCCTTTCTCTAGTGTAAGTAGATAATGTTATATATTACATTAAAACAAGTTTTAGTAATTCCAAATTCAAATATTTTCCTGTTGACATATATAAAATATCAAAGTGGACATCAGTTACTTAGAATGATAGGATTTGGGAGGTTCTAAAACAATCTTAAATATCACGCAGGGTATTTGCCTATGTTTATAGTCTCTTCTGTTGAATTTCCATGGAATGGTCATCTAAAGTGAGACCTGAACAAAAGATAAGATGTTGACTATCATATGTAAAATTTCATGGGTTTTAAGCTATACAAGCATTGCACTCATACTCTACTGCATCCTTGCTTTTAGTCAGAGCAAGCTCCATGGGTGTTCTATGTGTTATATGTATGTTAATATATATGGACCACCATTACCCTGCAATTGTGTTTGCTTGACTTTCTGAGTTTTCAACTTGAGATGTATAATTAAATGAAAATCCTAAAGCCAGATTCTAGACACAAACCATCTTTTTTTCCTATCTGTAGAAAGTAATCGAAGCACAAGTAACTTAATCTAGAAGATTTCTGAGAATCAGTTCCAAGAACTCTGATTCTTTTATTTGGGGAAATACTATGAGAACACAAGACAACTTTTGGACTGCTGGTGAACTATTACACCTGTGTAATTAAAGCCACAGTGTCCTACTTCTGTGTCAAAGTTCACTGTGTTTTATGGAATATATGTTTTACTGTCTTGCTATAACTGGTTATTGGTATCATAAAGATTTACCTATTGATATTTAAAGTCATATGTCATACTGTTAAGTCTTGCAACTTCCAGAAAAACTGGTCCAACAGGATTTGCTTCAAGTTTTAAGAAATCTTGGTCATAGCTAAACAGCTATGGACAAGCTAATTTTGTGCACAAGTGTATTTTTGCCTCTAGAATAAGAAGTTTGTATATAAAATGATAGGATTTTCAGAGTATAATTTTTTGCTTATTGTTTGGTGTATTTTATCTGTGAAATACCATTGTTATAATTTTATGGCCTCAGATCAACATGTTTGGTGGACTTTGACCCTCATGGCTTGACTCCCCATTCTGCATTGCAGTGTGTCTCAAAAAGGAGTCACTAGCACTATTGAACTGGAAGACAATGGGGAGGTGGAAAGAGTGCCTATGTCCAAAATGAGTTCCATTTCTCATTAGCATTTTAATGGAACTCCGGGTGTCACTTTAATGGCTAAGAAATGAGAAGAAAGTTTAAAATAAAGAAAATCAGTAGAACACACATTTGTAATTAGAAATGCTACTAGATCCTCAAAAATTCGGTGCCCTGAATCTTGTATATACATTTTTCTAATTTGGGGAGGGGAAGGGAAATAGCCAAATGCTGAAACAAGGATGCAGGTTGACCCACTGTAACAATGAGATGTACAAGACACTATGTTGAAAACAAACTTTACAACTTTGTGGGAAGGGGTGTGGAGGATAGGGTGGGAAGGTATAGTAGGGGGAAAACAAAGGAGGAGGTAACAGTGCTCCTTAGGCAATGTTCTCATTACCTTACTTATGTAAGGTAACCCCTCTGTACACTATTTTACAATAAAAAACATTAAAAAGAAAAAAGTTCAATATAACTAAATTAAATGTTTCTATTAGTTTAAATTTGTAATCAATTGCTTTATTGATAGTTGGCTTTGTAATTGTGAACACCAGAACTTCCCATCTCAACTATCTACTACAGTGAGTAAAAGTGCCAGTTACAACCTGAGTAACAGCAACTCCAAATATGCAGAGCATATTTTAGTCTTCCTTTGAAAGTTTAGAAATCACTGATGACCAAAAATAGTCATCAACATAAATATCTTTATTTTTTGTCAATGTGTTAGATTGGTATATAGATCAGTAAGAAGGAATCATGTCTGTCTTCCTGCTACCACTCCAAGACAGGATATGGAAAAGGTGACAAGAGCAAGGTGGTGACGCAGAGTGGAAGCCGGGCGTACATGTTCATCAGCACCATTTCCCAGAGCCCTTGAGTGCCATGTGAGGGCACAGCACTGTGGTGACACCCTCCATGTCTGTGTTTTGTGCTTTGTTGAGCTCTTAATTAGTTAGGGTTCATGTCACCATTTAGAAAAAAATAAAGGTACAGCCTTTTCCCTAATGTGGAAAGATAGCCAACTATCTTTGTTTCTGATCCAGTTAGCAAGCCAAGAAGCAGAATTAATGTCCTAGAAAGAAAGACCAGTTGTACATAGGCTGCCCGACTAATGGAATTTTATTATATATGAGGTTAGATGGTTAGATCATAATTAAAAATATGTATCCATCTGTTTCAATGAATTATAAGGATCAATGTATAATTAATTTCAACCAATAATTCTAGATATGACATTGCTAATTGATGGGAAAGAAATGCCCTTCTTTGCTGTTAAGGAGCCCAGTTGATTAACCATTTAATATGTTTGCATTGCATAGAACCTGTACTCTGTTACAGCCTATAGTCCCAGCCCTTACCCTCATTCACCCAGTCATGTGCGCTGTCTTCCTGGCTCATGGACTCCCCCGGGTTCCAGCTCAGATATGACCTCCTTAAGGAGGCACTGTGATTGTGACTTTGAGCATGTTAAGTCAGTATTTTCTGCCTCAACTTTTTCATCTGAAATAGGTATAATAGTAGTCTTTCCATGTAGAATGCTATAAGTAATGAATGGTAGGAAAATATAAGCTCGCAGTTCTGTACACATACTAAGTGGAGAATAAATGCTATTGAATGGCTCATTTTCTGTCTCTCCTGAAGAAGCACTGTGACAGTAAGGAACTTGTCCTTCTTGTTTCCCACTGATTCCTTAGGGCTTAGAACATATTCTGAGGTACAGTAGGCACTCAGATATTGTTGCAGACTGAATGCTAATAAAAATTCAATTCCCATTCCTTTGAAACAGTCTTAGGAATATATGACAAAAATATGTTCTTGTATACATCATATGCAGTTGTCAAATTCAGTGAATACTTTAATCAAATTCAGCATCATACTATGAATGCCTGCTGTTAGCATAAATCTTAAAAACTTGGGCCAGTTAGAAAATCTAGTAAAGAAACAAGAAATTACTCCTATCTACAAATACTAGTAGCTAATAATGAAACTCTTTAATACGTGCTAGTAAAACACACATACACACACAAAAAAAACCCACTTAATTTCCTACAAAAATGGTTAAGAGTGATCAGATTGTAACCTGTAACTATAAGAAATTATTTTCAGTTGGGTGCTCAGTGGCTTACCCCTGTAATTGTAGTTATCCAGGAGGCTGAGGTCTAAGGATCACAGTTTGAAGCCAGTCCAGGCAGGAAAATCTTTGAAACTCTTTTATTTCCAATTAACCACCAAAAAGCTGAAAGAGAGACCATGGCTCAAGTAGTAGAGCCTTGAGCAGTGCCCAGGACCTGAGTTCAAACCTCAGGACTGGTACATAAGTACATAAAAAATATTTTCTAACATACCAATTCAGTAGGAGCAGCTGAAACATATGACAGTTAGCAATATCAAAAACAAAATGCCAGGCGCTGGTGGCTCATGCCTGTAATCCTAGCTACTCAGGAGGCTGAGATCTAAGGATTGAGGTTCAAAGCCACCTGAGCAGGAAAGTCTGTGAGACTCTTATCTCCAATAAACCACTCAGAAAACTGGAAGTGGCACTGTTGCTCAGGTGGTAGAGTGCTAGCCCTGAGCTGAAGAGCTGAGAGAAAGCACCTAGGCCCAGACTTCAAGCCCCATGACCAACCAAAAACACACAAACAAAACATGGAATGTAGCCTTTCATTTTAAAAGTTAGGATGCTTCACTGAGAGATATAAAAGATTTATAAAAACAATAATCTACCCTGTTTCCATGTAGAAATAATGAATGTTATCAAAACTAAAATTCTAAGTAGTTATGTGTTAATTGTTACAAATCAAATTTACTTTATTTTTTACAACTTTGTTAAAATTATCTAAAAGTCCAAGTGAAAAGTATTTGAAAATGAGCACAAGTGGTCTAATAGCTACTCCTTAAAGAGACTCATAATAAACAATTTACTTGGCAACTAAGAAAATAAAACCCATAGCCCATAAGTACAATACATGTGGCTACTGAAATTAACCAAGTATTCTATAAATGTCTTACTAGTAGTTAAGAGCCTCTCATTAAGTTTATAGCAAAAATGTCATATGCAAGGGAGATTATAATTTTATGCAGTTTCCAAGCATGTCAAACTTAAGTACACTTCAGTGTAATTATGTCTTGTCTTGATCTGCCAAGGATTTAAGTATTTAGTTTATTTAGTATTTAGTTTATTTAGATGAGTTGTGATAGAAGATCTGATAGTGTAATTGTGTGTGTTGTATTTACATATACCATTAGGTATTTCTTTATACCATCATAAGATTGTTCTCTTTGCAAAAAGAGAAAGGGAGTTTACTTTTTAAATTCATACTAAGCATATTACATATGCTATGAAATTGTTCACTATCAAGAAAAGTATTTTAGAAATTGACTAGAAATGTAATCCTTTTTTACATCCTGTTAAGGCTTTATATGAAGTATTGTATTAGAATAAAGCTCAGGTCCTTGTAATACTGTGGTATCCTTAAATATGCATTAGGAGGGCAACTGGTTTACCAACCTTAATTTTAAAATCATGGATTGCGACATTAAATTTGCAATGCTATCAAGTAAAACCAAAGTATAAAACTATGAAGTTTTTATTTTTTTAACATAACTCTTAGCTAACCTTCTGAAATTTACCTACAAAGTACAAAGTGTAATTATCTTACAGTCAGGCTTGCAGATATCTATTTCTTTTCATGCTAAGTAAAGGGTAATAATCTCTTGTCACAACCACGATATTTTCTCTTTACTATGTTTTTAGTGTCTAAAAAGCACGGCAAGCTCATCACTTTCTTGCGAACATTCATGAAGTCTCGTCCAACAAAACAGAAGCTAAAGCAGCGAGGGATCTTGAAAGAGAGAGTGTTTGGTTGTGACCTGGGAGAACACCTTCTGAATTCTGGTTTTGAAGGTAAAAGTAATTATAAGCGTGTAATACCAATACTTTCTGTATTGGCTTTGCATAACTTGTACAGAGTGGGCAAGACAAGTGGTGGCTGCTTCATTTCACTTCAGTAGAGGGCACTGAGTTTGCTCAGGGAGTTTTCTTCAGCTAAGTAGAGCGAGAGTAATACACTTTGCCATGGAGATGCTACTGGTCTCTTCAGGAAGAGCACCACATGCACAAAATGGTCATAGCAACATTGCTACTTTGCATTAGATCTTGTATCTGTATAGATAGCTTCTTCAACCAATTTTTTTTTTTTAAATGGTCAGTTGTGGGGCCTGAACTCTGGACCTGGGCGCTGTCCCTTAGCTCTTCAGCTCAAGGCTAGCGCTCTACCACTTGAGCCACAGCACCACTTCTG
>NW_012267226.1:7460139-7496988 GCF_000151885.1 Dipodomys ordii
TTATACCGTGGGGGAGGGACATACAAAGCAACAAAGAAATAATCTTATGTGTTAGAAACAATCGCATGAAAGAAAAAAACATTTGAATACATATCTTAGGGTTCATTTCCCTAACATCAACTTATCTGACCTTATGAGACTCTTATCTCCAGTTAACCATCAGAAAACCTGAAGTGCAGCCTTGGCTTGAAGTGGTAGAGCCCTAGCCTTGAGCAAAAGAAGCTCAGGGCAGCTCCCAGGCCCAGAGTTCAAGCCCCAGGACCAGTTATTTTGTTTTTGTTTTTGTAAAGTCTGGATGTCAGCTGAGTGCTGCTAGCTCACACCTGTAATCCTTGCTACTCAAAACACTTGAGACATTGAGGATCATGGTTTGAAGATAGTTGGGGCTGAAGTCTACAAGACTCTATCTCCAATTGACCAGGAAATTGCTGGCCTCCAGTCCAATTCAAGGGTTAGAGAGCCAGCCAGAAGCAAAAAGTCAAGCTAGAGCATAAAGCCCAATGTTCAAGCACCAGTACTATCACATACACATACATACAAAATAAGTAAGAGTAGATAGATAGGTACAGGGAGAGAGAGAAAATAAGAATGGTGAATGAAAGAAAAGGACAGAAATGAAACTGAAACTGCCAAGAAATGCAAATGATCAGTTCTTGCTACATTTAATAATTTCCTACTTCTTTTAGTAATTCTTTTTGTTGTTGTTGTTTGTTTATGTGGTAGCAGCACATTGAATCCAGGGCCTCATACATGCTAGGCAAACACTCTACCACTAAGTCACATTCCCATCTCCTTTTAGTAATTTTATTTTTTTGGTGGTGGTTCTAGGGATTGAACTCAGGGCTTCACATTTGCTAGTCAATAATTCTACCATTTGACCCATACTGCCAGTTCCTTTAAGCAGTAATTTTACACTTAAGAGTTTTTTTACATTCTGTTGTCACATGAACATATAAAAACGAAGCATGTTAAAATAGATCAGAAATATATTGTCTAGAATCCATGAGAGCAATTCCTAGTCTTAACTGTCTTTTAGAAAAATAATTTTGGATGTTTCTGATGTCATCTTTTTGACTGGGTCATTATGTTGTGTGTATTTTGTTGGCTTGTTAGATGGCTAGGGTAGTGAGGGGTAACAAATCAGATTTTTTTTTTTTCTAATCATGGTGCCTGAACTCTGGGTCTGGGCACTGTCCCTCAGCTCTTAAGCTCAAGGCTGGTGCTCTACCACTTGAGCCAGCTTTTTCTGCTTATGTGGTGCTGAGGAATCCAACCCAGGGCCTCATGCATGCAAGGCAAGCACTCTACCACTGAGCCACCTTCCCAGACCCTCAGATTTTTTTTAACCTGAATTTTTTTCTAATACATAATATGCTGAATTCTCATGTTTTCATACGTATTAATGGAGAAGAAAAACAGGTCTTCTCTTCATCTTCTGAAACTGTTCTCTTTCTTCTCTTTTCTTTAGAGTCAAAGTGAATGCCTTTCTATTTTTACTACCTATTTTAATTAAGTATCTCATTTGTCTTGTTAAACATTGTAATTGTTACATAATTTTATCTATTGCGTGTAATTATGTGATTATAGACAACCATTTTACTTGGCATGAAGTCTGAAGGAACATTCAGTGTTTCCCATAAAATATTCCAGAGGATGCTTGGCCCTCTCCTCAGGGCAAGACCTCTACCTCTGTACTTTCAGAGCTGTTATACTTGGAAGAATATAAGCAGATAAGAGTCTACTATCACATAACTATAAGAGTCTATCCAGTTATCTGTTTTTCTGGGAAGGTAGCTTACTTATTTTTATAAAAATTATATAATACATGTCTGGAGAGCCTAGTAATATTAGAAACAAAATGCTGTATTTGAAAGTTTTTCTTTGTGTACTATGGTGAATATGGTAATTTGGAGCAAACATAATGAGAATCATCTTTCTAAAAAATATTAAAGCTCTGCTTTTCCTTTTTTAAGTAATTGTGTTGATTATTCTAGTAATCTCTTAAGTGTATTTCCTTTGAATTAGGTAATGGAGACATTTAAACTCTAAATTTTATTCTGTTTCATAGACTAGAAACCTAAGGCACTGAGGTTATTATTAATCAGTATATTGAAAATAGGACTCAGCTTATAAAGAAATGTTATATTTGTATTTAAGATACTCTATAATTACACAGATTGCTTATATCAAAGCTATCCCATTAAAATGCCCCACAGTTCTATCTGCCCTTCATCTCTATTATATAACATATCCCTTTTTTTTTTACTCAAAGTCCTGAACATTTTCAGACATAGAAATAGACAACCAAATATACTTCCATATAAAACCTGAATTCCCTGTCCTGCCAACTTAGGTAACTTTTTCAAGCGCTTAGGGCACCTGTAATGTAATGTCCTTGCTGATTTTGTCCCTTATGTCAAGTATTGAATGTCCAAGATTAAAGAAAATCTGGCTTTTGCTCTTTAAGAGCTCATTGTCATGAAGAGGTAGTGGTATGTACACCAATAAATGCTACTTGGAAATTACATAATTCTGTAAGCACATGGAGCATAGTGTTGCAGCTGCCTTGGCTTGTTGAGTATTTGATGAAAGCTCATGAGTGATACTGTTTCAGTATCAGCCTAAATTTTCTGTATGATAAAGATTGTGGGTGAAAGTCCAGTAGAGGAAATGTCTTTGTAAAGGAGTCATAGAATGGTTTATATGGGAAAGAGAGATTTCAGTTATTCTAGCATTGTGAAACATGGAAGTAAAGCATTAAAATAAATAATAAAGAACCTAAGGCTCTAGGTAGTACATTGCACTGGTTAAAGGTCTTGTTCTTAGACTGTTTGGGTTAGAATCTCACTTCTGTCACTGGTTCCTGTTTGCAGATGGGCAGACCTTCATATCCAAAAGTTCCAGTTTCTTTTCTATAGAATGGGAATAGTGATAGTACTTTCCCATATGATTTCTGTGAAAGTGAGAGTATACATTGTAATGAATGTAGCTTGACTTACATGAGATGCTCAGGAAATCAGGCGTGTTAAAGCAGGCCTGTGTATAATCCTAGCACTCTGGTGGCTGAGGCAGGAACATCTTGAATTCCAAGCCAGCTTGGGCTAGACCCTACCTTAACCCCTGCATCACCACCCCAAAAGAAGAAAATAAAAACAACTTTAAAAAAAGGGGCTGGGAAGGTGGCTCAGTGGTACAGCACTTGCCTTGCATGCTCGAGGCCCTGGGTTCGATTCCTCAGCACCACATAAAAAAAAAGCCGGAAGTGGCGCTGTGGCTCAAGTGGTAGAGTGCTAGCCTTGAGCTGAACTGCTGAGGGACAGTGCCCAGGCCCAGAGTTCAGGCCCCACGACTGGACCAAAAAAAAAAAAATTATAAAAAAACAACCAAGGGTAGGAAATTAAAATCCTTTTGAATTGCTCTGAAGTTTTAATCATGTTAGAGTTTTGTTTGTTGAACATAGGGCTAGCATTAACTAGGAGAGATAAAAGAAGCCTTTAGGCAGGCGCTGGTGGCTCATGTCTGTAATCCTAGCTACTCAGGAGGCTGAGATCTAAGGATCATGGTTCAAAGACAGCCCGAGCAGGAAAGTCTGTGAGACTCTTTATCTCCAGTAAACCACTCCAAAACCAGAAGTGGCGCTGTGGTTCAAGCAGTAGAGCGCTCGCCTTGTGCTGAAGAGCACAGGGACAGCACCCAAGCCCAGAGTTCAAGCCCCACGACCAACTAAAAAAAGAAAGAAAAAAAGGCTTTAAGAAATAAGAAATTGAAGTACTTACAAGTAATTTTGTTGTTGAGATAAGCATTTAATTTACATAATCGTTTGCTGGGTATGGAATTTAACTGAACAGCTATATTTTAATTTTAATCTGTCACAGTATTAAACAGTTCACAATCCTGCTACCACATTATCTAAATAAGTCTGCTGCAGAAGACTGTAGAGAGATTATCCTGTCACTATATGAACTGAGCCAGTCTTGATTGTTCAGGAAGTGATTACCTGGTTTAAATATGGAATGAATTAATACATTCCAATCATTTTTATTGCGAATTAATTTCCTTCTTCCTTTACAATTTTTTCTGTGTGTGTATGTCTGTCATGGGGCTTGAACTCTGGGCTTGGGCGCTGTCCCTGCCCTCTTCAGCTTAAGATGAGCGCTCTACCACTTGAGCCACAATGCCACTTCCGGTTTTGGAGTGGTTTATTGAAGATAAGAGTCTCACGAACTTTTCTGCCCTCTGCCTGGTGTGGCTTTAACCGTGATCCTCAGATCTCAGCCTCCTGAGTAGCTAGGACTACAGGTGTAAGCCACCGGCGCCCAGCTCCTTTACAAATTCTGTCTTGCTTGTAGAAACTAAGACATTTTCATCTTTTGATGACATCGATTCTCCTGAATATTAGCAATGTAATCTATGTCTTTAATTTTTTTTTCTTTAGTGCCCCAGGTTCTTCAAAGCTGCACAGCATTCATTGAGCGATATGGCATTGTGGATGGGATCTATCGTCTCTCTGGGGTTGCCTCTAATATCCAGAGACTACGGTAAAACTTTCCGTGGCATTTCCTCCTTTATACCTATTTAGCTCATTGAAGCAGTTATTTCAGAGTTGAATAACTTAGTCTATGGTCACAGTGAGATCGTTGAGATAGAATATAAAATAATAACCATATTGTCTTCTCTGTAATTTTCTAAAAGATGTTTATCTGTAATACCAGAGAAAAAGTCAACCTCTTTAATACTTGTATCTTTTCCTTTTCAAAAGGTTTAAAGGTTTTATCAAACTGAAGGTGAAACTATGACAGCCATGAGAAATGATATCTTCATTAAAATTGGATTATTGGACTCTTAATTAGAATTGACAGGAAAGAAATCCCTTAGATCCTAATTCTATAGTGTATGCTCATGTATTAATGTATTAGTCTATATCCTCTTCAGTGTATCTAAGACAAAAATAATAGTCTCTTCTTATATGCACAATGAAAATTTACTTCTACTTAATCTTTAATTGACCACAAGGGTCATCTTTGTTTTAAGAGATACATGTTTAGAAAATACTTAAGTTGATTCTTGGGTTAAAAACAATTCAGGGGGCTAGGAAGGTGGCTCATTGGTAGAGCGCTTGCCTTGCATGCCTGAGGCCCTGGGTTGGATTCCTCAGCACCATATAAACAAAAAGAAAAAAGCTGGAAGTGGCGCTGTGGCTCAAGTGGTAGAGCGCTAGCCTTGAGCTAAAGAGCTGAGGGACAGCGCCCAGGCCCAGAGTTCAGGCCCCACAAGCGGACCTAAAAAAAAAAAAAAAATTCAGATTTAGACATAGTAAATCTTACATTCAGATTCCTCACTAACATTAATTCTCTCCATGTATAATAAATGTTCTTATACCAGAGCATTACTATTAATTAATCTCTTGCAGAGTAAATTTAATCTACCCTAGTATTTTGAGCACTACTCTTATTTTACTCACTCTCTAGTGTTAAAATTTGTTGTTAGCTAGGCATTATATTTCTTCTGTTTTTCTTATACTGCTTCAGCAAACCATTTGTTGGCCATACAGCTTGCAACTCAGGAAATTCTTGTTCATGGTCACTCAATCCTGGTTTCTGGTATTGCCAAAATACTGATATTCAGACCATTAAAAATTAAGAGCCCTCTTTTCCTGCTCATCTGTATTCATTTCAAAGGCTATTGTCTATTCTCATATTGAAGACACACAGGATACGTGTGTATCACATCCAATTACTTATATAAGACACCTATTTACTCTCAGTCCACATGCAACCTATTTATAATATAATGATTTATTCTTAGTGAATTAAATGTGAATGCTTTGGGCTAATTATTCCCATTATAATTTTCAAGTTATGCCAGATGCTGGTAGGTTGTATCCTAGATTTGGCACATACATACACAAAAAGATGAGATTTCCACATCTTAGTTTCTAATGATTTTCATTAGCTAGGAAGAAAATATGTTCAATTATTGCTGATGTCTAAATATAACATGGAAGAAAAGAGCAATTCACAGAGGTAGAAGGGAACATTGGGTCATTACTTTCAAGCCATGTATTTGCTTTCCTTCAGTAAAATAATTTTTTGTCCTTTTCTGTTTGGGTTAGCCATGAATTTGACTCTGAGCATGTTCCCGACCTGACAAAAGAACCTTATGTTCAAGACATTCATTCGGTGGGCTCACTCTGTAAGCTGTACTTTCGAGAACTCCCAAACCCTCTGCTCACCTACCAGCTGTATGAGAAATTTTCTGTGAGTACCACTCATTTTTGACTCAAGTTGTGTTGCAGAGCTTTGCACACTTTCATTCAAACTGTGAAGCTTGGTTTGGTCACAGATAGTAAGTAGATCTGGGATGAGATTAAAATGATTGTTTAAAGGAACAGAAATGGTTACTAGCTAGTATGGAGTCTTTGTTGTTTGTACATTGCCATTCTTTTAGTTCTGACTTTGAGCCTCAAAATTTTCACCCTTAATACCGATTTCCATTTTTAACAATTATAATTGAGTAGGTTTTGGTGTGAAAACAGAGCACCTCCTTGATATTGTGTGTTTTCCTGGGTTGATTATCAAAGAATAAAGGGTTAAGCATGGCATGAACACTGAATTATAAATGAATAACTCTCATTTATACCAACATGGCCTATTTGACTGTTTTGCATTATGGTTGTTTCAGGATGCTGTTTCAGCAGCAACAGATGAAGAAAGGCTGATAAAAATTCATGATGTCATCCAGCAGCTCCCTCCACCACACTACAGGTAAGTCATGTGTAGAAAAATATCAGCAAGAGGCACACAAGTCAGCTGGTAGGTAAAATATGTTTTATTCCTTTAGGTTTCAAGCTGGTTCAGCTTCCATAAAGTTTAAGTTCTATTTCTCCATGGATGATTTGTGTGTGAATGTGTCTATATGTGTGGATGTGTGCATATATATTTTTCTTTGACTTTCTATTTATCCCTACACCCAGGCACAGTGCTGAGTATCCAGCAGGGAGATAGCAAATGAAAAATGACACCCAAATAAACCTAGGGGTTTTGTCTGTCTATTTGTGAGCTTTTGTTATTATTGTTTTTTTGTTCCTTGGTGCTTCTGAGGATTGAACTCGAGGCCTTGTGCATGCTAGCACTTTGCCATGGAACTACATCTCTTTGTTGCTAGTGTGTGTGTGTGTGTGTGTGTGTGTGTGTACATATGTGTGTGTACATGTGTGCCAGTCCTGGGGCTTGAACTCAGGGTTTGGGCACTGTCCCCAAGCTTTTGAGCTCAAAGCTAGCATTCTACCACTTGAGCCATAGCTCTACTTCTGGCTTTTTGGTGGTTAACTGGAAATAAGTCTCATAAACTTTCCTGCCTGGGCTGGCTTCAAACCATAATCATCAGATCTCAGTCTCCTGAGTAGCAAGGATTCTCACCTAGTAAAAGAAAGAACACAGTAGAAACTCTGAATGATAAGGTACAAAAAAGCAAAAAATTTTTTGCTTTTTTTTTCATTGTGAAAATACTGTACAGAGGGGTTACAATTACATGGGCAAGGTAATGAGTACATTTCTTATCAAGCATTATTGCCTCCTTCTTTGTTTCATTAATTCAGTTACTAATAAGAAGTTCAGCAGATGGTCTACAATTTAATTTAATACTAAATGCTTTTCAGAAATACATTGCGTCTAACTCTATTAAAATCGGCACTGCAGGGCTGGGAAGGTGGCTCAGTGATAGAGTGCTTGCCTTGCATGCCAGAAGCCCTGGGTTCGATTCCTCAGCACCACATAAGCAAAAAGAAAAAGGCCGGAAGTGGCGCCGTGGCTCAAGTGGTAGAGCGCTAGCCTTAAGCTGAAGAGCTGAGGGACAGCACCCAGGCCCAGAGTTCAGGCCCACGACCGGACCCATAAATAAATAAATAAATATCGGCACTGCATTTAGCACTAAATCAACACATTTTTTAATCAATACTAAAAATTAGCATATATTTTAAAATCAGCATTCTAGATATGAATTCATGATAGACATACTATAGAAGGTACTATAACATAAATTGAATAACTCACTAATATAGGTTCTCTAAGAATTGTGATGAAATTAAAGGACTCTGAAGATCCATTGAAGAATGAAAAGGGAAAGCTGAAGGAAATTTGAAAAGTTTTCATTACTAAAAGAATTGAGGTATTTGGCCTTGAAAAGGAAGGCTGAGAAGACAAGTTTGCCTTTTTGTTTTGTTTTGTTTGTTTTGTTTTGTTTTGGGACATAGGGCTTGAACTCAGGGCCTGAGCACTGTCTCGGAGCTCTTTTGCTTAAGGTTACTGGACTCACTTTGAGCCAAAGCTCCACTTCTGAGACAAGTTTTTAAAGGATATCTTGGAGATAAAAGGAAACATTCTTCAGTAGCTCATTTGTTTATGAAGCCTAGTGCCGAGTTTGATTTTACTAATCTATCACTTACTATGTGCTCTCTCGTAAGGATCAGTCTTGATATCTGTGAACATAATACTGATAATTTCTTTTTAAACTATTTTTTAAAAGGTTGATAAGGAGATAAGCTTGCACCTTAATGTCTTTTAAATAAAATATATCATAATAGAGGATGCTAATAATAGAGGTGGGATAGACTTCATGACCTGTTAATTTTATGTGAGCTGTGATATTATATTTTTCCTCTACAGTAAAAAAAAAAAGTAATCCATGTAGCATATGGTTTTGAAAAGTCAAATGCATGCAAAGCTGACAGATGCCGCAGTCGCCTGCTTCATGGCCCTTGATTCTCCCTTGATTTCTTGCACTGCCACTCTTTGTAACCTTTAGCAGTCTTTCACTTTCTTCTCCCTACCGAGGTATGGCTGAACTGATAACCTTCAACAATCTTTTACTTCCTCCTCCTTACAAGGATAGGACTGAACTGATGAGTATATGAGAAGTAAATGGTGCTCCCCTTAAATGCTCATTATCTTATCTATAGCTTCCTTTACCGCTCAAGGTTCAAGTGAATCTTTGAGGTTCTTTATATAGACCACAACTTAACTTTTATTACTGCTTCTAATAATAGAGTCTTGTATTTCTGTCTCTCATTCATTGTTTTTTAATAGTTTTAATTCCTGTATAATTGAGTAGGCTAAGACATTGTAGCTGATATATAATACTGGTTTGTGTGTATCCCATTTAAATTATACTTAAGCTGATCGTATTTATTTCCAAGAATGCTTTGCTCAGTTTAAATAAAGCACAATTTGATTGAACAAGATAAACAAGGACATTAGGATTTTTGAAGTAAGGCTTTTCATTCCAAAAGGCCATCAACAGCTCAAATATATTTTCTCCTTGATGCCTATTGGAATTGTTCTTTTAACTATTTTTAGTTTGGTGTAACATTGTTTTTTTTTTCTTTTAAAGTATTTAAATTCTTTTTCATTAGTTGTTGTCTGCTCTTCAAACTATCATTTGGTCCAGAAACTAGCTTTTGTGGATGATTTACCTCTAATAATATTTAAACTTAATAAGCAGCAGGGAGAAAATAACCTGGGTTTGTATGGTTTCCTTTTTTCCTTCTATTTTGCTTTTGAAAACTTGTAAATTAGTTAGTAGTTTTTATATATTACACTGCTGCTTAATATCTTCTTCTATTAATATGTTGGATTTTGTTTTCCAGAACCTTGGAGTTCCTGATGAGACACTTGTCTCTTTTAGCCGACTATTGTTCCATCACAAATATGCATGCAAAAAACCTAGCCATCGTCTGGGCTCCAAACTTGCTCAGGTAACTTGAATTTGCCTTTAGTAGAACTAAATTTCTCTAAGTGTCTTGAATAAATTCTTAATTCATCAATGTCCAAAGGAAAACAATGTAGTTCTTATTAGTATCTCCATAAAGGTGGAATACTGGGGCCTAGCTAAGGCACTGGTTTGTCTATGACTTAGGTGTTTAAAACAGTGCCATTTGACATTACTCTCTTTGCAACTCTAATGGAATGTTGTTAACCCCTCAGATCAAAACAGATAGAGTCGGCCTGCTTCAGTGGGACAGCAGCTTTCATGGAAGTGAGAATCCAGTCTGTGGTTGTTGAATTCATCCTCAATCATGTAGATGTACTCTTCAGTGGCAAAATCAGTGCGGTCATGCAAGAAGGTGCAGGTATGACTCAGGTGGATTTTGTGTACATATACCCAGCTTTCAAAGGAATAGAAAGCTTTGCATTTACCATTTCAATTGATAAAATGAAACATTTGGAGAAGATCACCAATTTATATCTCTATCCCAAAGTAAAGAGTTGGCAGTTCTTTTGTGTGTACGTAATGAATACAGCATATCAGATCTCTTGTGGTCTGATAAGTTTATGACAATATTTTTAAATATTGTCACTGTATTTAATAAAGGTATTATGTGGAACAGGAAAACATACTACTTGCTACACTAGAAATATCCGAACCATATCTTTTTCTGGTCATCTTTTTTCTTTCCTTGGTACTAGGGATTGCCCTGGACCTTGTGCCTCCAGTTTGCCACTTCCCCAGTAGCTAGAATTGCAGGTATATGTCCTTTAAGACACGAAAACAGTTAAATTATCACTGACCTGGAATATCACTTTCTATTTCTCAGTTAATACAAACCATTGTGATTTTTTTTTTTCCATTTAAAAGTTTTAGAGAAAACTTGAAATAACACCAAAGAGTGGAGAGATAGGTAGACAGAGAAACAGGCTGCTGTGCCCTGACCTATAACTGACTATGTTCACTTCTTCCGTTTGTTTTGAAGCTTCCCTGTCAAGGCCCAAGTCTCTGCTGGTGTCCTCTCCATCCACCAAGCTGCTGACATTGGAGGAAGCCCAGGCGCGAACCCAAGCTCAAGCCAACTCTCCAATTGTGACTGAAAATAAATATATCGAAGTTGGAGAAGGGCCTGCTGCACTTCAAGGGAAATTTCATACCATAATCGAGTTTCCACTTGAAAGGTAAAATTCATTAAATCTTATTTTAAAATATGGTTTTCATAGCTATGTTTTTATTATTGTCTGCTTTTAGTTTGTTTTTAATTTTGTCTTTTAGCAATATGGTATTAAATTCTGGCCCACTCTCAGAAAAAATGTTTTAATATAAATGATACTTCTGTAAAGAATTGAAACAAATGATGCTTATATTACAACATCACATTTTTTTTGGGGGTCTGGTTGTGGGGCCTGAAGTCTGGACCTGGGCACTGTCCCTCAGCTCTTCAGCTCAAGGCTAGCGTTCTTGAGCCACAGCGCCACTTCCGGCTTTTTTCTTTTTGCTTATGTGGTGCTGAGGAATTGAACCCAGGGCCTCAGGCATGCAAGGCAAGTGCTCTACCACTGAGCCACCTTCCCAGCCCCCAACATCACATTTTTTAAAAACAATGTCACAGGGACAATTGTTAGAAAATATGCATATTCACAACATGGGGTTGATTTTTCTGAGATAATACTGTTTAGAAATAATCTGTGTTGGAATAGACTTTTCAGAAAGTAGTGAACAGCTGATGATTTATTTGATGTTGGTTCCATATTAAGGTTAATAGATCAGCAATCCTCAAAAGTATGAACTTTCTACCAGCAGCATTAGCATCACCAGTTAGTTGTTAGAAATGCAGATACTCAGTCTCAGCCTAGACCACAGGGTCAGAACCCCTGGGAGTGGAGCCCAGCAGTCTTCTGTCTTCCATCAAGTTTTCCATGAGACTCTGGTGGGTGTGAAAATTGAAGAGCCACTACAGCCTGCCCTTTCAGCGCTCAGCTCTGTGACTTAATGGTTGCTCAAAAGAAATGGTAATAATATAGTTTATGTATCTTCTTTACTAGGTTCTAGTGGGAAGATTAACATATGTAAAGTTATTATTGATAGCTCTGCTCCTCCTTTGGCTATTGCACATAAATGTAAAGATCTTGCTTATCTAGAGTTGGTTAGTAGTACTAATATAATTTCAGGATTTGTTCTTTTTATGTTAGTATATTCCTCAGTCTTCAACATCTTAATTTTGTATTTTAGCTCCATAGTTTACAGAGTTGGTGATTTTAAAAGTAGGTTTTATGCTGTATAGTACGCTACTCATACTCATGATCTGAGGATCATGGTTCAAAGCTAATCCAGACATGAAAGTCCAGACATGAAAGTCTATAAGAAACTTATAATTAACTACCACATAGCCAAAAGTGGAGCTGTGGCTCAAGTGATAGAGTGCTAGCCTTGAACATACTTAAGGAACAGGTGCTGGTGGCTCATGCCTATAATCCTAGCTACTTAGGAGGCTAAGATCTGAGGATCATGGTTCAAAGCCAGCCTGGGCAGAAAAGTTTGTGAAATTCTTATCTCCAGCTAACCACCAGAAAATCAGAAGTGGCACTGTGGCTCAAAATGGTAGAGTGCTGGCCTTGAGCAAAAGAGCTCTGGAACAGTGTCCAGGTCCTGAGTTCAACCAAAGGGGAAAAAAAAACCCAAATCAAGTATAATGCCCAGGCTCTGGGGTCGAGCCCCAGTACTTAGCACCCACCTAAAAAAGTATGTATTATGATGTAGATAAACTTGGTTTTCTTCCCTGACTTAATCACTTACCAGTTTTATGACATTTAGGAAGTTATGGGAACTTATTGGAAACTGAGAATAATAGTATTTGCCTCATGTCATTATATTTGATTTAAAGACTACAATCATTGTGTATATAAGATGCTTAACATAGTGCCTACCCATTTAATGGATACTAATTTTTATTTTTTATTCTGTTCTTATATTCTCCATTCACATAATAAAAGCATATTCTGTTATTTTTGGAACTTTAATAGTTTCTATGTCCAGTTATGTTTTATTTCCACTTATTTTGAAGATTGTAAGGTTAGATATAAATAAGAAAATAGACTTAGTGTAATGTTTAGAAACTCCATGTTTGACTTCCATTTTATACTTCAGCCTCACTGTGTCGAATGAAGGAAGATAGAAATATATGCGTTATTCCAGCTGTGCTTCTCTAGGCTATTTGGCTCTTCTTATCATTTATTGATTTCTTTTTCTATAAGAAAAAATAGGCACTTGTCTATCTTAATACGAATGAACTATTTTCTCTCTCACAGAAAGAGACCTCCTAATAAAATGAAAAAATCTCCCGTGGGTAGCTGGCGTTCCTTTTTCAACTTGGGGAAGTCATCATCCATCTCTAAACGGAAGTTGCAGCGTAACGAGAGTGAGCCCTCAGAGATGAAAGCCATGGCTTTGAAAGGTGAGTGCCTTACCTGTATTGCCCCTGCAACATAGTCTTCCTAGTAAGGCTTGTACCTTCTGCTGGCCTTGTGGCCTTCTGGGCACTTAGACACCTACTTTGTCATTACCATGACAGTTTCATTGTATGATGTACATAGCTGTGTGTAGCATAAATGGATTTGTCTTCATGACCAATTCTTTAGTTTTTCTTCCTTTGATGGTGCTGGAGTGTGAGTATAGGGCCTCGGACTTACTAGACAAGCACTATACCCCTTGAGCCATGCTCTAGACTGACTAATTCTTGATCCCCATCTCAAAAGGTAATATAAGTTACCTGCAGAAGGATCCTATTTCTTAAAGGAATTATATAGTAAGTACATATATATATATATATATATATATATATACACACACACACATATATATATACACACATACACACATTTTAAATATATATATACACATTATATAATACATGTGTGTGTGTGTGTGTGTGTGTGTGTGTGTGTGTGTGTGTATAAAATGTGTTTAAAATTTCACAATGTAGCCAGGTACTTATAGCTCAGACCTGTAATCCTAGCTACTCAGGAGGCTGAGATCTGAGAAGCACAATTCAAAGCCAGCCCAGAAAGGAAAGTCCATGAGACTCTCTTCAGTAGCCACCCAAAATCCAGTAGTGGAGCTGTGGCTCAAGTGGTAGAGCACTAGCCTTGAGCAGAAAAGCTAAGGACTGTGCCTAGACCCTGAGTTCAAGCACTTGTAACCAGCACAAAACAAACAAACACTGCATTTGCAATATGAGTTACATTTTATTGGCAATAAATACTGATGTGATGTTCAAAAGTTTATATTTCTATTTCTACAGATTTATAGCACAACAAAACCATGTTTCAGCTTCCTTTCAAGTTTACCATTGTTACAACCAAAGAAGCTATCTTTTTACTTGGTGACTTACTAATGAGAGTGTCTTATTTGGCCAAACAGACCTATTACTATAGAATAAATGACTCTTTTTTATCTTTTTATAGTAATGAGAGTGTCTTATTTGGCCAAACAGACCTATTACTATAGAATAAATGACTCTTTTTTATCTTTTTACTTGATGACTTAGTAATGAGAGTGTCTTATTTGGCCAAACAGACCTATTACTATAGAATAAATGACTCTTTTAAAAAATAGTTTAAACTAGCCAGGTACTGGTAGCTCATGCCTATAATCCTAGCTATTCAGGAGGCTGAAATCAGAGGATTTCAGTTCAAAGCTTTCTTAGGTAAAGATATAAAAATAATTTTTATCATTCAGTTTACAATTGTGTACCAAACCCGTACATGTGCCTCTGTAAACAGACAATGAAGGACTCCTGCTTTCAGATTCTGTGAAGTCATATGTATAAGAAAATGAATTTGGGCTGAGAATGTGGCTTAGTGGTAGAATGCTTGCCTAGCATACATGAAGCCCTGGATTCGATCCCTCAGTACCACATAAACAAAAATAGCCAGAAGTGGTGCTGTGGTAGAGTGATAGCCTTGAGCAAAAGAAGCTCAGAGACAGTGGCCAGCCACCGAGTTCAGTTCAATCTCCAGGACTGGCAAAAAAAAAAAGAAAGAAAGTGAATTTCACTACAGAAGCATAGCTATAGAAATAGAATTCTACATAAGTCTTTATGTAGGCATTTCAGTTCCTGCGAGGGAGGGAATCATAAAGATATCTCTTAAAATGGGCAGTGAAGGTAAATAGAGACACTTGATGGGCAGAGTACTGAGATGGTCAGAGTACATGTTCAGGACTCAGAAGCTTGGTGAGAAGAGACACAAATGAGAGAAAAGCATTATTTAAAGGAAGAATTGTCTTGAGAAGAGGGTGAAAAGAAACAATTAGGGCAGTAGACAAAGAACAGAAGTGAGTCTGTCCTCGGAAGGGAAGAGGGGTTTCAAATGGAAGCGACAGTGTGGGTGCTACATCCAGGTTACAGAATGCAAGTGTTTAGCAAATCTGAGTTCAATGTATGTAAAGTAACTGTATGAGATTCCTAGGGCTTCCATATGAATTACCACAAGTGAGTTGGCTTGAGACAACAGAAACATACTCTGTTTTCAGTTTTTTGTTTGTTTGTTTGTTTGTTTTGGGGGGGGTCCGGTTGTGGGGCCTGAACTCTGGGCCTGGGCGCTGTCTCTCAGCTCTTCAGCTCAAGGCTAGCGCTCTACCACAGAGCCACAGCGCCACTTCCGGCTTTTTTTCTTTTTGCTTATGTGGTGCTGAGGAATCGAACCCAGGGCCTCATGCATGCAAGGCAAGCGCGCTACCACTGAGCCACCTTCCCAGCCCCTCTGTTTTCAGTTTTGAGGCAGAAAGTCTGATGGTGCCAGCTTTTGGTGCTCCTTGCCTTCTCCAATTCCGTGTGGCATTTCTTGACTTGGACAGCATCACTCCAATCTCTACTACCTCCATCCTCACAGGTCTAGTCCTCTTTGTCCCTCCATTTTCTTTTCTAATAAGAACATTAATCATGAAGGATAGAGTCCACTGTGAGTACAGCGTAGTATCATCTCAGGATATTAAGTTGATCTTTAGGAAATACACAAGAAAGAAGTTTCTTGGTTCATCTCTATGTTCAAGTTCTAGAAAAGGGATTTTTTACATCAGGAACTATAATAGCGTTGTAAACTAGATATAACTCAAAATATGCAACTAACCACTCTTGGAAGTTTGAACTGTTATTAGGAAAAACACTAATTCCTTTCACTGCATGTACACAATAATAATAAAAGTTGACACTATTTGGTTTTGATTATCAGGTGGCAGGGCAGAAGGAACCCTTCGCTCAGCTAAAAGTGAGGAGTCCCTTACTTCTCTCCACGCAGTTGATGGTAAGACCAAAAACATCCGTCATATTATTCTGTTATATTACTTTTAAAGCACACACACACACACACACACACACACACACACACAGCAATTAAGTGTGTTTTACAAATAATTGCATAATAAATAGGCTACTGATTATCTTCCAGCATTACGGTACATACTTAGCTTATTGTTCAGATTAAAATTCAAAAATGTTTATGGTAACTGTATCTTATCATGGTTTCTATTTGTTTACATTAAAATGGTCTTTTATAGCAATGAGGTATATTTCTCCCATGCTTAGGAAAAATAAGTTGTTACTATGTCTCCCTTGGACTTACTATGAGAACATAACGTTTATTACAAAGTATAAAATTAAATGGGTTTGTAATTTCGACCAGCAGTCTTTTGTTTTGCAATGGCCTAACCTGACTTTAAATTTCATAGATGAGATTGATTTCAGGTG
Organism: Dipodomys ordii; assembly: GCF_000151885.1. Classification (NCBI taxonomy): domain Eukaryota; kingdom Metazoa; phylum Chordata; class Mammalia; order Rodentia; family Heteromyidae; genus Dipodomys; species Dipodomys ordii. The sequence continues at coordinate 7,476,647 of NW_012267226.1, forward strand.
TTCTTCATTACTCAAGGATCATTACCACCTAAAGATAGCAACTTAAAGTGAATCTGCTTAAAATGGCACCATATTTTCAAGGCAAATAGAAAAGATTTGGTTGTAGCATAACTTAAAAAACAAAACTAAATTATTATAAAAACAAATGTGTGTTATATTCTGTTTAGGAAAAGTTGAATTATAGTTGCAGTTATGTACTGATTTGTAGAAGGACCTACATCATTGTTTATTAGAGGAAGATATGAGTTTTCTTTTTTAACCATTTTAAGAACACAATAGTACATCTTTTGTTTGCTAATGATACAACAGATTATTATTTTTTGGGGGGGGTCTGGTCGTGGGGCCTGAACTCTGGGCCTGGGCGCTGTCCCTCAGCTCTTCAGCTCAAGGCTAGTGCTCTACCACTTGAGCCACAGCGCCACTTCCGGCTTTTTTCTTTTTGCTGATGTGGTCCTGAGGAATCGAACCCAGGGCCTCAAGCATGCAAGGCAAGCGCTCTACCACTGAGCCACCTTCCCAGCCCCCAACAAATTATTTTTTAAATCCTTTTACAAAAGTAATTTAGCAGTACACTGATTTTCAAAGGGTTTTCTTGGTCCATTTACGTTCAAATCATATCGCTGTGAAGTGTCCTAAGATGTCATCATCCTGGTCAATTTTCTCATCTTCATTTATTACTGCTGGATCCTCACTAGTTTTGCTTGTGATTCACAATTATCCCATATCACTTTCTCTGAGTAGCTGGCATTTTAGAAATTTTTTTAAGATTTCAATTGTACTATAGTCAAGATAATCTACAAAAACAATGAAGGTGCTGCTACTAAGCAAGAAATAACAGTGGTTACTGTGAATAATCTTATAAATGGATTCATTAATAAGTGGATTTATGTTAAGATAGTTTGTCTCCATTAAATAATTATAATAATTTTCATAGAATAATATTTATTTTTTACATTGAATATTTAGCAACAACATAAAATGGTACCAAATTGTCTAGCATTCTTGAGGGGTATACAAGGGAAACTAAAAGCCTATTACTTTAGAAAAAAAAAATCACAGTTTTTAAGTATCTGAAAGGAATCCTTTGCTAAGTTATATAAATGCTTTTTAAGTGAAATATCTTTTATATAAAGATTTTTGCCATGATATACAGCCTTTTTTTGCTGGTTTATATCCAAAATGCCAGAGATTAATTTCACTGCATAAGTCACATGTGTATACAAGCCAGTGATACAATAAAACACAAAGACATGGAAAACTTTGTCCAAAGCCACACCAAGAGTCAAGTGTTTGACCAATAATAGAATTCAAGAGTCATTAGTCCTTTTCTTTTCCAGACCACGAAATGATGCATTTCCCCCCCTGTTTATATGTGACAGTTACCATTTGCTCAGGAAATTGTGTTAAAAATGTGAATAATCTATGTATACTGATAACAGTTTACAAGAAGAAAGTGAATTATGTTTTTTTTAACCTTGTGAAGAAATTACTACTAAATTGAATGGCTTATTACAGACAGTATCCTGTGACTTTCATGCTTTGACATTGTTGTTCATTTTCACCAGGTGACTCCAAGCTCTTCCGACCCAGAAGACCCCGGTCTAGCAGTGATGCACTGTCTGCCTCTTTCAACGGAGAAATGCTGGGGAACCGCTGTAATTCCTATGATAATCTACCACATGACCATGAGAGTGAGGAGGAAGTGGGGCTGCTCCACATTCCAGCTCTTGTGTCTCCTCATTCTGCTGAGGATGTTGACTTGAGCCCACCAGACATTGGAGTGGCCAGCCTGGATTTCGATCCAATGTCATTTCAGTGTAGTCCTCCTAAAGCTGAATCAGAATGTCTGGAGAGTGGTGCTTCCTTTTTGGATTCATTGGGATACTCCAAGGATAAACCATGTGCCATTAAAAAGGATGGGGAAGCAGCTGGTAGCCAGTCTCATACTCCAGGAAGCACTGCAAGTTCTGAACCTGTCTCTCCAGTTCAGGAAAAACTGAGTCCATTCTTTACCCTGGACTTGAGCCCAACTGAAGACAAATCGTCTAAGCCATCGACATTTACTGAAAAGGTTGTCTATGCTTTCTCTCCGAAGATAGGACGGAAGTTAAGCAAATCACCTTCCATGAACATATCTGAGCCAATTTCAGTGACTCTTCCACCTCGGGTGTCAGAAGTCATTGGTACTATCTCAAACACTACAGTTCAGAATGCATCGTCACCAACCTGGGAGAAAAGTGTGGAAGAAAGTGATGTCACAAATAGATCCCCCACCCAGATAGTAAAGATGAAAACAGATGAGAGAGAGGCCCAAGAAGGATGTGAACCTGAAGTCCAACACCTGGACCAGGTTGCTGCTGAAGAAGTAGAATTGCCAGGGAAAGAGGAGCAGTCTGTCTCAAGCAGTCAGAGTAAGGCTGTAGCTTCTGGACAGACTCAGACAGGTACCGTTTGTTTTCCTCCGTTCTTTCTATAAGTTAAGAGGGATCTCCCATCCTGTGTGTCACCTGTGCCTTTTAAGAGAGAAACTTGCTCTACAGCTAGTCTTTAATCAAAGAGAATGCTTTTCTGAGTGGTGCTGATAGCACAAAGCCCTATATTACAGTTAGTCAAGCAAAACTCCCCAAAGGGCTTGTGGCCTTGCTCCAGACTTTTACAAAAGTCCCATTACCTTTTGGACAGTCAGAATTTGTAAATAATTTTTATACAGCTTTCTTAGCTCCTAAGAATATTTTCTTTTCTAATAAATATACTTATTATAGCCTTACAAGTTAACAAGCCAGCCTGCTCTATCAAATGTAATTCTTAATCACAGTCTGTAAGCACTCAAAGCTTGTGCTCTAAGCAGTCTTTTCTGAGCCAGGTAAGGGACCTGCATCATCCCCTCTCTCCATTACTATAGCAGTTCAAGAGGAGCTTGCAACCTTTAAACATGCTCTTAGTTTGCCTTCTGAACCAGATGTGTTCTCAACAACATTTGCATGTGGGATAGAAGATCATGGATCATGGAAGGCACCTATTTTTTAATGATCACATGGGGAGTGTTTGGCTTTCCGTAGAGGATAACATAAGCTACCTTTTCATTCTCATTTTTTTTCCCAATTTCCCACTAGGAGCAGTTACCCATGATCCCCCTCAGGATCCTGTTCCTGTCAGTTCAGTCTCTCTTATCCCACCACCACCGCCTCCGAAAAATGTCGCCCGAATGTTGGCACTAGCATTAGCTGAGTCTGCGCAGCAAGCCTCAACTCAGTCACTGAAGAGACCAGGGATTTCTCAGGCTGGGTATACTAGTTATGGAGACTTGGCAATGACTACAGCTGAAGATAAACTGCCTGGTCCCTACTGTAGTGTTGCTCTAGATAAGGCCTATTTCCAAATGGATCGACCAGCAGAGCAGTTCCACCTCCAGAACAATACATCAGGACACTGTGAACAGTCTCTCCCAGAGACAGCAGCTATGGGGGATCCCACCCATTCCAACACAACTGAATCTGGAGAGCAACTCCACCAAGTTGACTTGCCAGGGAATCAACCACCTCGAAACTATTTATCTGGGGACCCAGAAAAGACCAGAATCACTTCAGCTCCCTTAACAGACTCAGAGAAATCTGATGATCCTGTCAATTATCCTGAGGACCAGGCTGTGAAGAACAGTATGCCAACCGTGTCCTTTGTGGAGCAGAATGAGCCTCCACTCCATTTCTGCAGTGACCAGCCCCCCGCTTCCCTTGCTGCAAGTATAGACAAACCCCATCAACCTCCACTCCATTTCTGCAGTGACCAGCCCCCCACATCCCTTGCTGCAAGTATGGACAAGCCCCATCAACCTGCAGAAATTCTTGACAGATCTCTCATGACTTGTAATTTGCCTAGGGACAAAGTCTACCCTCCCTCTGGGTCCCCTGAAGAGAATACCAGCACCGTCACCAGGGCTTATGTGATGGCAACTACAACAGCAGCTGAAATGAGCTCCAGGGATGCCAGCTGGGCCGTGGCTGAACAGCCCATTGCTGTTGATTTTGCGGCTGCCACCCTTCAGCGCACCCACAGAACTAACCGTCCCCTTCCCCCACCTCCTTCCCAAAGGCCAGCAGAGCAGCTGCCAGTCGTGGGGCAGGTACAAGCAGCACCCAGTATAGGATTAACTAATTCCCACAAGGTAAGAAGGGAAGGAAATCAGTGGCATGAAATGCACTATTTCCAAAGGTATGTTATTTTTCAGCAGGGCATGTTGTTGTCTTTGAGTCAGCCAAAAAACCTTATTTTTCAGTCCTGTGGCAGATCTTTGTGATAGAGTTCCTGTTTAAGGATGAATTCTCTCTTAACTTGGCTACTGGTTTCTCTCTGAGGAAGAAATAAGTATTTGATGACTATAGCTTAACTCTACCTGCTACCTTTTCTTCCTAAAGCCACTAATTTCCTCATAGTAATACAAGAAGATTGTGATCAAATGAAACAAGTGAGACTTTGGATACTGTCAGGTTTTTTTTGACTCAACATGACTTTGAGCAAATGGGGTCAGGCAAGTCATTTAGTCACTGTGCCACCATTTGCACATACATGAGGTAAACACTTCATTCTCAAGACATTTGTAAGATTCTGTTTTGCAAGCTATTTAGAAGTGGAAGACAGTAGTATGTTGGGATTTTCTGTGGTTGTTGATTGTAGATCTCAGGGCCTGGCCATTATCTTTTTTTTTTTTTTTTTGGTCGGTCATGGGCCTCCCTCAGCTCTTCAGCTCCAGGATAGTGCTCTACCACTTGAGCTACAGTGGTAAAGCCACTTCCGGCTTTTTCTGCTTGTGTGGTACTGAGGAATTGAACCCAGGGCCTCATGCGTGCAAGGCAAGCGCTCTACCACTGAGCCACCTTCCCAGCACTGGGCATTGTCTTTTTTTTTAGTCGGTTGTGGGGCCTGAACTCTGGACCTGGGCACTGTCCCTCAGCTCTTCAGCTGAAGGCTAGCACTCTATCACTTGAGAGTCAGCCCCACTTGTGGCTTTTTTTTTCTGCTTATGTGGTGCTGAGGAATTGAACCCAGGACCTCATGCATACAAGGCAAGCACTCTATTACTGAGCCACCTTCCCAGCCCCTGGGCATTGTCATTGAGCTTTTCTGCTCAAGACTTTGAGTCATAGTTCCACTTCTGGTTTTCTAGTTAATTGGAGATAGGAGTCTCCTAGACTTTCCTGCCCAAGCTGACTTCAAACTTCAGTCCTCAGATTTCGGCCTCTGGGTATCTAGGATTATAAGCATGAGCCACCAGTTCCTGACTGGGTTAAGACTTTTCATTATTTTTCTCAACCTTCCCAACAGATTGTTCTATAATCAAGTACCTGTTTTGATTAAAGAATGTTGTGTACAGAATGCTAAAAGTTTCTCTCTCTTTCCTTCTTTTGGCTATTCTGGAGTTTGAACTCATGCCTTACGCTTGGTAGGCAAGCATTCTACCACTTGAGCCATACTTTGTCCCTTTCTATTCTGCTTATTTTTCAAGATAGGTCTTGCTCTTTGCCTGGGCAGGCCTGGACTATAATCCTTTTATTTACCCTCCCTGCCAAATGTTTTCTGTTGAGATGGGGAATCTCAAGAACTTGTTACCTGGGATATTCTCAAATCACAGTCCTCCTGATTGTAAGCAGTTAGAACCACAGGCATGAGTCAGGCTCTAGTTTTCTTACTTATTTAAAATTTAAAAAGTACAAGGGTTTTTTGGTAGTCATCTTGAACTAAAAGATGTTTAAAAAAAATTCTAGTTCTTCCTGGAGCATGCTGTTGGTGGCAACTGCTTCTCATAGATGGTATATTTTTACTATGAGGGTCATAAGAAAGTGGGTAGACATTAGTATCACTTTAGATAGCACACTTTACTGCTTTTCCCTATATTTGGGGATTTAAAACTGTTCACTCAGTGAGTCACTTCAAAATTCTCCCAGAAGGTAATATCAGCTGTTTCTATTGAATTAAATGTCCTTGGTATTGAGAGTAAGCTAGACTCACTCTCGAGCTGGGTATTTATTTTTAAGCATGACAGTGTTAATTGATGAAACCTTTCTTTGGGTCTGCACATGAAGATAATGCCAAAGACACCTCAACGCATATTTAAACCGTACTATGAATTAGAATCTGGCACAGTTCCCAAGAGAGAGCCAAAGGCCAAACAGCAGTGAGTTGTTCTCATGGCATGGGAGCAGGTACAGGACAACTGCATGGCTTAGAAAGTTCTAGCTGCTACTAACTTAACATGGTCATTAGAAATGTAATAGCATTTGATTTCGTAGGTTGAGCATTAAAAAATGGGCTTACAAGATTATCATCTATCTCCCAACAGGTCCAAGGAATGGCTCCAGCTCCAGAGAGGCCACCTGAGCCTCAAGCCATGAGTGACTCTGCACCCCTCTTTGTCAGCGATGGCAGTGCAGCTGCTCAGTGTCCCATGACCACGTCTGCTCCCCAGCCAGGCTTACCTGAGAAAGTGCGAGAAGGTACCAGGGCTCCACTACTCCACCTGCGAGCCGAGTCCTTCCCTGGCCACTCCTGTGGCTTTGCTGCCCCAGTGCCACCCACAAGGACAGTTGAAAGCAAAATGGCTGCTGCCATGCATTCTAGCAGTGCAGATGCCACCAGCAGTTCGAACTACCACTCCTTTCTTGCTGCTTCCTCAGCCTCGGTGGAGGATGTGTTGCCTTTGCCACTTCCTATCCCACAACCTAAGCATGCTTCTCAGAAAATAGCTTATTCCTCCTTCACTAGGCCTGATGTTGCTCCTGAGCCCTTTGGTCCAGAAAACTGTGTACATTTCAATATTACTCCAAACTGCCAGTTCCGTCCCTCAAGTGTATCTCTACACCACAACAAGTTGGAGCAGCACCAGGTATATGGTGCCCGATCGGAGCCACCAACCACCATGGGACCTCATTATAACACCTATGTGGCCCCAGGAAGAAATACATCTGGACACCACTCCAAGCCATGCAGCCGGATTGAATATGTTTCTCCTTTAAGCTCCTCGGTTAGGGGTGCCTGTTACCCTGAAGATATTCCACCATACCCTACCATCCGGAGGGTGCAGTCCCTCCATGCTCCCCCATCTTCCATGATTCGCTCTGTTCCCATCTCACGAACAGAAGTTCCCCCAGATGATGAACCAGCCTATTGTCCAAGACCCCTGTACCAGTATAAGCCATATCAGTCCTCCCAGGCCCGCTCAGATTATCATGTAACTCAACTTCAGCCTTACTTTGAAAATGGACGGGTCCACTACCGCTATAGCCCATATTCCAGTTCTTCTAGTTCCTATTACAGTCCTGATGGGGCCCTGTGTGATGTGGATGCCTACGGCACAGTACAGTTGAGGCCCCTTCACCGCCTGCCCAATCGTGATTTTGCTTTCTACAATCCTAGGCTGCAAGGAAAGAATGTGTACAGCTATGCTGGTTTGCCACCACGTCCTCGGGCCAACATGTCTGGCTATTTCTCTGGTAATGACCATAACGTAGTCAACATACCCCCAGCTGCCGATGTAAAGCACACCTACACTTCATGGGATCTTGAGGACATGGAAAAATACCGAATGCAGTCCATCCGCAGAGAGAGCCGCGCACGGCAGAAGGTGAAAGGACCTGTTATGTCTCAGTATGACAACATGACCCCCACTGTTCAGGATGACTTGGGAGGGATCTATGTCATCCATCTGCGTAGTAAATCCGATCCTGGGAAAACTGGACTTCTCTCGGTGGCAGAGGGGAAGGACGGGCGGCACACAGCCAAGGCGGTCAGTCCTGAGGGAGATGACCGCTTCTACAGGAAACACCCAGAGCCAGAATTTGACAGAACCCACCACCATGGGGTGTATGGCAGTGTGCAGGCAGAAAAGCCATCCCTCCCGCAGAAGCAGGGCAGCCTGAGGAACCGGAAGCTTCATGACCTGGGGTGTGGTCTCCAAGAACACAGAGTACTTCAGGAAGCAAGCCATAGGCAGCTAAGTGAATCAAAGAATGGGCCACCTTACTCCCAGGCAGCTGGCCAGTTAGATTATGGGCCCAAAGGGATTCCAGACCCTTCTGAGCCAGGCAGCTACCATAACTCTGGAGGGAAGTACATCATGTCAGGGCAGGAATCCTTAAGACTGAACCACAAAGAAGGGAGACTCTCCAAAGATCTGGAGCGACCTCGAGTCAGGCAGCCACCCGCTCCAGAGAAACACTCCAGAGACTGCTACAAGGAGGAGGAGCACCTCACTCAGTCAGTAGCCCCACCCCCTAAACCAGAGCGGAGTCATAGCCTAAAACTCCATCACACACAGAACCTGGAGAGGGACCCCGGCATGGTATACCAGTACCAAACACACAGCAAGCGCCAGAACAATATGACTGTTGTGTCACAGTATGACAACCTGGAGGATTACCACTCCTTGCCTCAGCACCAGCGAGGGGGATTTGGAGGGGGCAGCATGGGAGCCTATGTGTCCTCCGGCTTTGCCCACCCACAGAGCAGGACATACGCCACAGCACTGGGGCAAGGCGCATTCCTGCCCACAGAGTTGTCTTTACAGCATCCTGATACACAGATCCATGCAGAATGAGCCCTGGGAGCAATAGAGTTGAAGCAGCCTCTGCTGGACAGTGGACTGTTCTATTTTTTTTTCAATAACCAAAATGATAAAAATAAAAATAAAAAAGCTACAAAACCTCCGACCAACCACATTAAAGGAAAAAATATTAATAGAAATAAACAAGTCCCCATCTTCCCCCTTCCTGCTTCATTACATCTTTTTCATCTATAAACTGTGTCATTTTTGTCTTTAAAAGAAATATAAGTGTAAAGCACTGTATTGAAAAGCTAGCAAATTTGTCATAGACTGTACTTTCCATGCAAGGCTATTTTGTAAGAGCCAGAGGACTGCCTTTAACTGATTAAGTATAACTTTGTCCTTTCATCTTCACGTTTGCTACCTAGCTCAGAGCAGTTTGCCTCTATTTCCTGGTGGGCTTCTCCATTTCCTGTTGTGTTCCTGCTTCCCCATCAGGGGCCACACACCTTGCTCAGGTGGACACTCATTCCATTATATCATTATCTGTCAGGAAGGGGCTTGTGTGTTAAATTAGAGTGGAGGAAAATAAAAACGGATCCTTCAGTTAAAACAGCTAACAACATTAGAATTAAGTAAAGGAATTGGGACTTTAGCCATTTCATAAAGTTATTGTAAAACACCAGACTTAGAATCATACTTTCTGTCTTCTTATTTCTGTATGTATTCCTTACAGATTGATGCACAAGCTCTTATCCACTGTATAAGGGGTATTTGGGGCTTTTTAAAGTTAGAATTCAAGTTCTAATTGCCAGTAGGCTTCATTACCACCAGAATACCAGGCTTTTAATGTGCTGCCTGTGTGCAGATCCCCCCACCCCATGTAATGTTCAACAAATTATAATTCCAGTAACACTATTCGCTCTCCTAAAATAACAATTCTTTTTCATTAGGAAAAAATCAGCATAGTTGAGCTATTTGAACACGATTTCTCATGAATGTACATTTACAAGTTTCTAAACCAGAATACAGGTTTCCTAGCATTTCCTGAAGTGACTTTGGAGTATATGTTTAAAACTGCAAATCCCTGCAGTACACTAAGTGCAGAGCCCCATCTCACCAGCCGCAAGCTCTACATAGCTGCCACGTGCATCCCAGGGAATCCTATGGTGTGTGTTTCCTGTGTACTTGTGTGATTCCTGTCTAATTACCATCTACACCAGCATTTCCAGGAATAGCTCTTTATAATTGTAGACATGTTAACATGTTTAATACCCAGGACTTTTCTTTTGAAAGTTACAACTCCATTCTTTCTCAGCCTGCCCCACCACAGACACCCCAAACTAGCAAGGCAGTCCTGAATTTAGAAAGTGAGCTTAGATTGACATTTCATTCCAGCGTGATAATACTTGCGTTTTATACATTCATACATTTTACATGCTCAGTTTGTAGAAGACATGGGCAGTTTCATTCCATTTACTGGATGGCTGATGCTGTGAGGCTTTTTAGAATTTGGAATTACTTTTATTTAGAGCAAAGAAGGAGAACTTTTAAGAAGCTAAAACCATGCTGCTATTCTTGCTGTGAAATTGTATAAAGATTAGAATTCATGCCAGTCTTTTTTTAATTTAAAAAAGTCATGTGATTGCATTTTAAAGATTTATATTTAGAAAAAGAAATAAAAGTTTTAAGAACAAGACATTTATACATGGAAATACTCTGTAAGGTTTTCTTGTGTTCCCCAGAATTGACCAGGTGGGTGCAATAAAAGACCAGAGTAGAAATCTTGAGACACCAGTTTGTGGAAAGGCCTGTGGAAATACAGGCATCTGCATCCGAAATGCACATCCAGTTGATCCACAGTCAGTGTTGAAAAACCTACTAGGAATCCTCCGACCCATCAGGTGCTACACACAGGAGTTTCCTCTCTAGTGACTACAGCACTAACTCTTTTTTTACCCTCATCATCATCTTTCTGTGTAGTAGGCAGCCCATTGCCCTTGGACACCATGCCAGCCCTAAAGGTTCATACCAGCAGCATGGAGGTTAGAAAGAGGGGCTAGTGTGACAAGGAGACAAAGCTAGTGGCTTTGGTAACTGAGGGCCTAGAAAGAAGTGGTGGAGGATCCAGGCCAATTTTCGTATTTGTGAACTTGTTGCACACACACATATTGTTTACTCCTGAAACTGAAGCCTATTTTTAAATACTAAGGTCAATTCATCAGAACAATTGCTTCATAAATAATATCCTATGAGTTTGGAACTATCAGGTAAATATTTTGCATATAGAATAATGATTCAAATTACTGGTATAAGTGTGAAATGCAAACTTTAGATAAAAGTCTAGAGTTACTTAATGTATGTAGCAACAGCCTTAACTTTGAATTCTGCTATTTGAAAAACTTTGCCTGCATCTTTCCCTTCCTGAAGTGGGGTAGAAATTAGATGGCAAATCACTGTGAGCCAGGTTACCTCAGCATCGTTTACTGTGCGCGTGCTTTACCCATACAGTAATTGAATGTTACTCAGATTCTCAGTGTTGACATGGAGAATTATGACAAGGAAATGGAGCTGCCTTATGCATTAAACCCATGATTTAATTCTATTGGTATTTTCATGGCCATGTCTCCAAATTTTTATCATTTTGGCAAAATTCTGGTCACACAGTTTGGTTAAATTGAAATGTAGAGGTCTGGCTAGGAACTTTGCTATAATCCCCAGGGCTATCATTTTCTTATTAATACATTTAATCTGAGCCTTATTTCTTCACTGTATTTCAAGTTCCTTTTTAACATACATTCACATATTTTACATGCTCAGTTCAAAGAAGTCCCTAAGATAGTCCTAAAGGGAGGGCCTGCACATTTCTGATAATGACAAAGCTGTTTTTAAAATGTAGCGTCAGGTTGAAAAATTTGAGGACTAGTTCTGTGCGGAGGGACCAGGAATGTGAGCGGGGATGGTGGCGTGGGTTAGCGCTTTGGAAGTAGTAGCTGGTGCATGCGATGTAAACTGGAAATTCACCACTTTTGGTTCGTCAAGGAGCCTGTAAAGTCCATTTCTCTGTTCATCACACATTCGCTACATCGGCAAAGTATTGCCTGAGCAGAGAGAGAAAGGAAATAATGAAAGCTAAAGTATGTCAGAAAGTTACTTCCAAATGGTTAGAAGCATGTGATTGTCAGTACTGTGTATTACAGAAATGTCGGGAATGATGTATTTTAATGTGTACAAGATAATGTCGGTGTGCACAGAGGGTCTTTTTTTTCTCCTTATCTGATTAGTACTGTTAATGTTCAAAGAATTTTTTTAATGGTTGTTTTACAGTTTAGATTCTGAGATAGCAAACCCTGATTTTTCAACCATGACCTGCATGAGAGAAGCATCTTAAGAAGTCTTGGATCATACTTTTTGAGTTCTTTTAATTTATATAGTGTATTTTTTATGTTTTAATATTTTTGTGAACTGGTGTAAATTGTTAATGCATATAAGCCTGTGTATTTTTGTAAATAGTTTTGTGATTTATTTCTTGTAAATATTTAGAGTTTCATTTCTTTCAAAATTATTGAAACTGACTCGTGGGTTGGGGTTTTGTTTGTTTCCTTGTTTGTTTGGCTGGGGGGGCGGGTGGGTAGGGAGAAGGGATTTTTGTACTTGGAGATGGAGATATCTTGTGGTTTAAAGCAAATGTCCCACTGGTCAAATATCAACAGAACTATTTCAGGTTAAAACAGACTTTGTGTGTATGTGTATCCTTTTTTAACCTGATATGAATTACAATGAGATAGACGGGTAATTGGTTTGGGGATGTTTGGATCAGAAGGCAAGTGTTTATATACAACACAGCCTGTTATGCCAAATGGTACACTAAACCATCCCCTGTTTCTTCTGTCTGATAGAGTGCACTCCCTGGCCACATTCCCTTCCACCTAACAGTCATCTTGGAGTGTCCAGGTCCCTTCCGTGTATTCTGGGAAGTCTAGAAGATACAGCACCTTCAGGGCTGCCCCTGGGATCACTCTTTCCCTTGCAGGCTCTCATCCCATGTTCAGTCCCCAGGAAACCAATTGCCCTCATCTCAGAATCCTCCAAAGAGAGGATAAACAAAAAAAGAACGTGTTTGATAGGGTCTCACAAAGATCTTGGATGTTGCTGTTTCTCTTCAGAGTAAAACAAACAAAAAGCCGCCTGGGATAAGCTGGCTGGTGACACATCCAGGTGGAGACAGGATTTCAGTGAGATGAATTGTGGAAGATGGAATCCAGTTGTCCCATAGGCTATCCTGAGTTTATTCCGGTGCCAAAGTTCTCACATTTCAATATTAACCAGAGCTTTTGGGGTTGAGATTACAAATCATTCTTCATTTGAAAGTTGTAGAGACATGTTCATTTTTGCCAAGAATAGAGAAGTTACTTCCTGTCCAGAAACTAATAGTCACCACCATTTTTTTTGAATATGCCTGCAGGTTTAAGCACACAACATCAGCTTCAGCAAAGCTCTCAGAACTGAGCATGTGCTTCCATGGAACCAGGCAAGATTACAAGAGTCAAAGGACATTTCCACTGAGTCTCTGCTTATCCAATTTTCCCATTACCACATCCCCTTTGAACAGATGGAATTTAAGACCTACCTCTAAATGTGTGTTGATCACTGACTAAAGAACTGGATGGCAGATAACATCAGTGATGTTTGACATTTTAGTCATTTGTGTTGCTATAGGTTCTAAATGGTACATTTTAAAGTAACAGGGACTTTCCACTGCAGTGGAACTTCAGGCCTTTGGGAACATCAAGAGTAAGACTTACGTGGCCATTTTCCCCCATACTAATACCTCTTGAAAAATATGAGGATTGATTTTTAATTATTTTCAGAGCCTATTTTAAACTAAAAACTTTGTTGTCAATATACATCAAGGTTCTTCATTTCTACCGACAGATTACTACAATTTTCTTTTCCAGTCCTGGGGCTTGAACTCAGGATCTGGACACTGTACCTGAGCTTCAAGGCTAGCACTCTACTACTTGAGCCAGAGCACCACTTCCTGTTTTTAAGTCATTGATTGGAGATAAAAGTCTCATGGACTTTCCTCCCCTGGCTGGCTTCAAACCATGGTCCTCAGATTCCAGCCTCCTGACTAGTTGGGCTTACAGGCATGAGCCGCACACTCCTGGCTAAATTACTACAAATTTAATGAAGCCTTAGGGACACCTTGAAGCAAAGAGGGTGTTTCTATACCAGATGATTTTATCACCAGTATCCCTGTTATGTTCTCATTCCATGCTTAAAATTAGCTTCTTTATGTCACCACTTGGTTTTGTCTATGAAACCTTCCTCTTTGGCATTGTGATCCTAATCTGTCTAGGAAAAATTAAATAATTAAGGTTGTCAAGTTGGTGAGCAAAAGGTGTTCTTAAAGTGGCCCTGGAAGGTGTCCTGAATCATACAGATTCTACATCCTCCTTTTTGTTGTTACTCAGAGCTTTTTCTTTCTTCCTAACCTGGTGTGTGGAGAGCCAACTAAGAAACTAAGCTACTATATAAGATGCTTAGAAGGGAAAAATTAAAGAGAAAAGTATTGACCTTGGATTTGTGAGAAAACTAAGTAAGTAGACGCAGAAGCATTTTCCATCAGTAACTGTAGAGAATTTCTCCCCATATAAAATGCTAGACCACAGAGGACATTTCACATCCACAGTTAAGAAAAAATACTATATAGACATACTGCTTCACCTCTGGGTCATTCAGTTAGTGTGCTTTTAATTTCCCTACCCCCCCCAATTGTGGAATGCATCCTGGTAATTCCTAGCCAGTAGTTCCCAAACTTTGGAATCTATATAAAATACCTAGGGAGCTAAACAAAGTTACAGATGGTCTGACCCCACAGGTCGAGTAAACTGTGAAATGTACATTGTTTGAACTACATGGTATTCTGGGGTTAATGGTTGAGGCAATACTTAGTTTAAGCAGCATCTTTAGCAGGCCTTTTCTCACCATCAGAACACATACACAGTTCAGAGAGCTTTACTCCCATTCACCACTTGGGTTTCCCATTATTTAGTGAGAATAGGTGCTGTAGTTTGGACCTAAAATGAGCCCCGAAGTCCCATGTGCCAAGAGGCTTGCTCAGCAACAGCCTGTGCTGCTACTGAGGTGGCAGAACTTTTAAGAGGCAGGGCCTATGTGGAGGAAGTCAGGTCATTGGGATTATGTCTTTGAAGAGTAAAATGGAACCCTGGCTCATTCTTCCTTTTGTTCATGGCTCCGTGAGGTGAACAGGTTTCTGCTTCCACACACATTACTGCCATAATGGACTGTGTCACTACAGGTCCAGCAGCAATAGGGCCAAGCAACCATGGGGACAGACTGAAACCCTGAGCCAAAGCAAATCCATGTAAGTTGAACTACCTTGGGTATTGTGCCATCATAATGGAAGGTTAACCCACCAGAACAGGAATTTATCATCAATGGCTCTACCCCTTGGTTTAAAGACCAGGCCCTAACCCATGTATCACAGTGACATGCAAAAGAACTGATTGAGCTGAACCAACACTGTGGAGAACAACAACCTGTTCTCTGAAAAATCAGTTTAAAAAATTCTGTCTACACCACTGCAAGGCGTTCTTTGGGGTGTGAGACCTGCAGGCTGCTTAGGAAGTACATCGTTGCTATTTGCATAGCTGGGTGTTTCAGATGCTATGCTCCTGGAAAGCAGAAATAGCTCTGAGAACCAAGTGCTGTGTCTTCCCTCCCAAAGCTTTTACGATAACTTTTGCATCATTGATTATGATTAATTGGTTCCTTTCAGTTTTATGGCATTTTACCAGTCAGTTGTTGGAAACAGTATAGCAATGTTCTGAAGTAACTAACTCTGTGCTTACTAATTTAACTCAGTGCCAGACACTGTAGTATTTTGCATTTGTTCCTCAGAACTCAGTGCACACAGAAACCAGACACACAAATGCTAAACAGCCACTGCCACACAGCTCATAATGAATGGGAGCCTGACATTCAGACCCAGCGCTCTGACAGCTTATGCTGTGAATAAAGTAGACTTTGGGTTGGATAGCTGAATCCTGACTATTAACTCACTAGTTCTACTAATGTCTTCAAAAGCTATTTCTAAAATGCTCTCTAAGCCATGGCTTTCTCACCTCTAAAATGAGAATAACAACATGCAGTGTCTGCTAATGATTGCCAAGGAACTAAATATAGTTGCTTTTAAAGGGCTTAGCAGGTGAGCAAGTCTTCTGTAAAAATAATCCAGAAATTTCACTGTGAATGAATGCAAGACCTTGCAACAGTCAACTGAAATTATCTGGGCACAATTGTACATTAAGAATTTGTTGGGGCTGGAAGGTGGCTCAGTGGTAGAGTGCTTGTCTTGCATGCATGAGGCCCTGGGTTCAATTCCTCAGTACCACATAAGCAGAAAAAGCCAGAAGTGTTGCTATGGCTCAAATGGTAGAGCACTAGTCTTGAGCTGAAGAGCTGAGGAACAGTGCCCAGGCCCAGAGTTCAGGCCCCACGACCAGCAAAAAAAAAAAAAAATTTGTTGCTGGGCACCAGTGGTTCATACCCCTGTAATCCTATTTACTTAGGAGTCTGAGATCTGTGGGTCATGGTTTGAAGCCAGCCCAGGCAGACAAATTTGAGATTTAATTCCAACTAACCTGTGAAATGCCAGAAGTAGAAGTGTGACTCAAGTGGTAGAGCACCTGCCATGAGGGGAAAAGCCACACTTGGTGCAGAGTTCAAACCCCATTACCACCAGCAGCAGCAGAAGATAGGAGAAGGAGGAGGAGGAGGAGGAGGAGGAGGAGGAGGCTATGCAGTATCAACATTTATGAAAGGAACTGAAAGGTTTCACATGGTTAATTGGGTGTCTTGCAAGAAGTGAACCCTGACAGGTGTGCAAGATACCAATCATGGAGTGTACAGAATGCCATTACTTACCACACAATCTAAACAAATACCTAAAGAAAATACTAGCACTGACTGTGCATTCTGTTTCTGAGCTCTGCTATCCCCTGGATCCAGTAACTTTTCAGTTCTGGGGCAGTTTGTCATCTTAGGCAGCTCTTAAGCTGTGCCTTCCCTGCTTGTGGGCTTTACTTTCTGCATGCATCTGCTCTCTTGCACTGCCCCAGTGACTCATGGACCCACTAACTACCCAAGCAGCCAGAATGGAAGCACATTGTGAATTGCTACAAAAGAATAGCTCTTCTTTCTAAAGCGAAATGGCCCTGACTGCCTCTCCATTTTTAGATGGCAGATAATCAGGATCTTTCCCATTCTTAAACACATAGTTTTCCTGATTCAATATTAGTTGAAGTGCTTTTTTTTTTTTTGGTTATGGGGCTTGAATTCTGGGCCTTGGCACTGTTCCTGCACTCTTCAGCTTAAAGTGAGTGCTCTACCACATGCCCACTTTTGGCTTTTTGGATGCTTCATTAAAGAGAGAGTCTCACAGATTTTCCTCCTGGCTGGCTTTTGAACCATTATCCTCAAATCTCAGCCTCCATCAATTACCAGGTACCAGGTAATATATATAAATATATATATATATAATATATGCATATATTAACTAATTGATCCCATTCTATAAGATACCATTCTTGTATTACTGCTTTACAAGTAAAGAAGCTGAGGTCCAGCATATGTAAATAATGTGCCTCAGTCCACACCTTTGAGATGCAGTGGGATTCAAGCCTAAAACTCTTGGATAGAAGAGCTTTCAAGGACCAGGACCCTCTGACCCAGGAATTCCTGAGGATTTGAGATGCTGCTATTGTTCACAAGTCACATAGGTAAGGTTTCTGCTATAGTTAGCACCACCAAAATCTCAGCATCTTACACACACACACACACATACACACACACACACACACACACACGAGAACGTTATATTTTCCACTATGCATGAAGGTACAACCCCTCACAGCCTCCTTTCTCTTTCATCAGACACAGGAATATACCTGGGACAGTGTAGCAATAGAGAAGATCACAGGAGGAACTGGTCTGAGTTGTTAGTTAAAATGCAGCCCAGAAGCCAGGAAGGTTCCAGAGCATTGTCCAGAGAACCTCTAGGGCCTTCCTGACCACACCATGCTACTTTGCACTCAGACTTTCCCACCAACCTTGGCTGCTGCTGACCTCAGCATCCTGCAAAGAATTAGTATGTAGCTTCCTGTTAGCAGACAGCAATGGATAAGATCCCAGATACACTCAAGGATTCATAGTTCTTTGAGCAAAACATAGCTGGCAGTTGCGGGGGGTCAGCCTAGGTTAGGTCTGACAGATTGCTTTGCAAGCTGTCATCCTTAGATACTTTTGTCTCCTAATAAGATATTGGGCTTTTGGAGTAGAAAGAAACTTACCTTCTGTAAGTAGAAGAAATTAAGTTATGCTCCCACTCTGGAGAAATGGGAGAATGCTTGCCAAATCTAAATGCTGCCTGAGTCTCAAGTATGACCACCTCCATCACTCCACCTGTCTCTGATGCTTCAAGGGCCTCCTTGCTCTTAAACATGCAAGTCCATGTCCACTCCTCTTTTTTGGTGCAGATGATTGAACCTAGGAACTTGTACTTGCTACATAAAAGCCCCCACCTCCTCCTTCTTCTGGTTGAGGCTTGTTTTTGTTTTTGAGATAGGATCTCTCCCATTTTGGCCTGAACCAAAATCCCAAGGAGCTGGGATTACAGGGTATATACAACCACATTTGGCTCAGCTCAGCCTTTGTGCTGGCTGATGTAACTAGTACGCCTGGCCCCCCCATTTGAATACCTTGTTCCCACCAGTCAGGCCTTGATTCAAAAGGTAGCATCTAGCCGGGTGCATGTGGCTCATGCCTGTAATCCTAGCTACTCAGGAGGTTGAGATCTGAGGATCACAATTCAAAGCCAGCCCAGACAGGAAAGTCCATGAGACAATAAACCACTAAGAAAACTGGAAATGGTGCAGTGGCTCAAGTGGTAGAGTGCTTGCCTTGAGCTGAAGAGCTGAGGGACAGCGCCCAGGCCCAGAGTTCAAGCCCCATGACCGACACCGCCCCAAAAATGGTAGCATCTTACAGACAACTTCCTTCAACTATCAAAAATAACATCTTTTTATTCTCAATCTCCTCACCCTAATTTATTTTCTTATGTGT
Organism: Dipodomys ordii; assembly: GCF_000151885.1. NCBI lineage: Eukaryota > Metazoa > Chordata > Mammalia > Rodentia > Heteromyidae > Dipodomys > Dipodomys ordii. Next base: position 7,495,329 of record NW_012267226.1, read on the forward strand.
TTATAGTCTGCATTTCCTCTAGAATGTGAAGGCCAAGAAGACAAGAGCTTGTTTACTCTTTTATCCAAGTGTCCTTCACAATGCTTTAGCATAATCCTGCATCAATAATGGCTGGAGGGAAGAACTGAACCACACTAATGTATAAGAAAGTATGTGCTCTTATACCCTTCGACGAATCTCATCATACATTTGCTTTACTCTCCTGTGTTATAAGCAAATTTAGACTACTGGTATTGGTGGTTCCAGAGGGAAAGCAGGACAGATAGGCTAAGTTGTAATTCAACTTCCAGAGTCATTAAACACATTCCAGTGAGTCATAATGTCTTTCAGGAGTCGACTGTGAGCAGTGTTGGAGAGTACAGAAGGGGAATTGCTTGGAAAAGAGGAAGGAGGTGGTATCCATACTCACATCCACCCATCCTAAGAGAAGATGGGATGTGAATACTTTTTTTTCCCCAGGCTACAATGACTGCAGCAGAGAAGGAAAAAGTAAGGTCCATATCATTTTCTTTATTTTAATTTTTATTGTTATTATAAAGGAGATGTATGGAGAGGTGACAATTACATAAATCAGGTCATGAGTACATTTCTTTTTAACCATGTCACCCCTTCCCTCACTCTCTCCCAGTTTTTCCCTCCCACCTTCACCTACATGTTATATTCAACATAGTGTCAAGTGAGCACCACTGCTGCATTTGTTCACCTTCTGTTCCTCTATTACTGTGCTTCCTCTTACCCTCCCAGGGATATATAAACAAACAAACAGAACAAAAAGAAAACAAAAACAGTAACAAAAAAAAGAAAAAATTATCTTGTTTCAATTTCCTGGAGTATGGATAGCATTTTCAACAAAACTATTGAACCTATGTACCAAGAGGTGATAAAATATAGAAAAATGCAAATGAGCTCGCTCCTGAATAGGCTGGTGTTTATAATATGTGGGGGAGGGATGGTAGGTGATAAGTGCTGGAGATTAACAGAGCCTGGCCACATGCAAGGCTATATCTCTAGCCTAAGGCTTGCGGTAATTGTTAAGGTGCTATAAAGGCTTTTTGACTCTGATTTTTGTGATCCTTCTCTGTGTGTATGATCTTTCTTTCTGCATGTGTGTGTGTATGTATGTGTGTGTGTATGCGCATGTGTGTGCCATTCCTGCAACTTGAACTCAAGGTATGGGTGCTTGTTCCTGAGCTGCTGTTTTTGTTCAAAGCTAGTGCTCTACCACTTGAACCACAGCTCCACTTCTGGCTTTTTGGTGGTTGATTGAGATAAGAGTCTCATGGACTCTTATACAACCAGTGCCACTGGCACCCAGCTTTGTGATCCTTCTTTCAAAAGACTGAAAAAAATGCAAGAGTCACTAGCTTCCTTGAAGCCGGGCAAAAACATCACTGTTGAATTCCAAACTATTTTGTTGCACTCATCACAAGTGAGTGAGCCAGAATAATACTAGTAAAGTTTAAGGAAGAAACGGCCCACTGAAAACAATGATTCTGACAAACTTTAGTTTTCCTACCCTCAGCAGCCCTATAGGAACAGAATGGAATGGTTAAAACCACAAGTACGGGGCTGGGAAGGTGGCTCAGTGGTAGAGTGCTTGCCTTGCATGCATGAGGCCCTGGGTTCGATTCCCCAGCACCACATAAGCAAAAAGAAAAAA
>NW_012267226.1:7500637-7501646 GCF_000151885.1 Dipodomys ordii
CCCCCCCACCTCTGTCCAGGGACTTGAACTCAAGGCCTAAGCTCTAGCCTAAGCTCTATCCCTGAGCTCTTATACTCAAAGCTACAGCTCTACCACTTTAAGCCCCAGGTCGACGTCTGGTTTTCTAGGGGTTAATTAGAGATAAGAGTCTCATGGACTTTTCAGCCCAGGCTGGCTTCAAACCTTGATTACAGCTCTCAGCCTCCTGAGTAGCTAGGAGTGACATACCTGCACAAGGCCTGGTTTTCAATCTCTTAAGCAACGAATTCGCCCACTTCCTGCAGTCAGGTCTCCCCAGGAGGAGGGAGGTCCACGGGGCATAGCCTGGGAAAAACTCAGAGTCCTAAAGGATACCTGGGGTCTGTCCAGGCTCCATAGCCCCTGCCCAGTGGAGGAGGCTCAGAACAACTGGGATGCTAATAAAAACCAAGACAGGAAGGACTGGATTTGTGTGTTGCCAGTCACCTGGTGAGGACTCTGTGCTCAGAGCAAGGCTGACAGTTTCCCAGTTCTGTACCTGGACTCCTAGAGTAGCCATGACCTGGGTCAGAGTGCGGTTCCTGGAAACTGGCGACTGTTCCCAGCTCTGCATACTACATCCAGCTAGGAAACCACAGCTCTAGCAAACAGCTTCTAGACAGTAGCCAGCGCTCCTCCAAACCCTGGGTTGCTGGAAGAGAGAAGTTCCTTGAGAACCAGAAGGAGGAAAAATCGCAGGGAGAAGGAAAGCTGCAGGAAGGGGAGCTGGCTGGCTGGCAGGTCACATCCACTCTAGGTTGGCCGGGAGGGCTGGGAAAGAGCCTGCCCAGACACCTGTTGTGCGTCCCTGGAGCCTGCTTTGTTTCCAGGACCCTCCAGGCGGCAGTCCCTGACTCTAGGAAGTCATTTCCTGAAGTGGGTAATGATGATGACTCATTTGGAGCCTTGGTGGCTCTGAGGAGGGACAGGAGGAACATTTATTTATGCAAGGCCTGTAGCTCTTGTTACTGGAGCCTGAGGGTGTGTGTGT
>NW_012267226.1:7501696-7512738 GCF_000151885.1 Dipodomys ordii
AAAAAAAAAAACCACAAGTACATTCGAATGTGCCTGCTGCATAAGGAGCATTATTCACAAGCAGCCACCAGAGGATGCTGTTGAAACACTTTCTTCACAAGCATCTGTTAAGTTTCACTTACCCTCCCAAGTGTTTGGGTAAGTACCTCAACAGGTGATTTCCTCATGTCTTTCCACTCCACAAGTGGAATGTTAGGAACAAAAGGGTCTGGCAGAAAATGCTCAGAGGTGATAAATGATCACTGATCAGCTACTTTTTGGAATCAGCCCGTAATAAAAGGGAAGGTAAACAAACTAGATAAAAGTCTGAGGAATTGTGCAGAAAGGGAAACATTTTGTTACTAGATTACATAATTTTTGAGGATGATTTCATGTACTTAAGTTCTGAAATAACCTTTCTTGACCTTTTTAAAAAATAGTATAACATGTCTTGAACTTGGAGCTGGATGCCAGTGACTCATGCCTGTAATCCTAGCTATTCAGGAGGCTGAACTTTGAAGCTTATGGTTCAAAGCTGGCCTGGGTAGGAGTCGATCAGACTCATCTCCAATTAACCACAAAAAAAGCCAGAAGTGGAGCTGTGGCTCAGGTGGTAGAGTGATAGCCTTGAGCACAAATGCTCAGGGACAGCTCCAGGTCCTGAGTTCAAGCCCCAGGACTAGAATACACCCACACCCACCCCACCACACCACCCCCCCACACACACACACACAAGTAGAATCCAGCTCCTGTAGTTTTTGTGAAGTCTGGGCTCTTGAGTCCTGGCAAAGTTCAAGGACCTTGGAACATATCAGAATCCTCTACAAAGCTGTTGGAAGTAAAGATTTGTATGCTTAGCCTACTTGTGCTACTGTGTCTTGGTAGGCCAGAGGACTATATTGTGAATGTAACTTGGCTCTGAGGATGAATCTGCATCCATGATTTAGGGACTATTGTTCCTGGCAACGATTCCAGTCCCTCTGGTATCTGCCATTCTGGGCTCTAGTCTAACTCCAGTTTGGAAAATAATGGATTAATCAAGTTTGTTTGTTTGACTGCAGAATTCCTTATACTGTCCCAATATTTTAAAGTACCAGCAAAGAGAATGCCATATTTAATCACAGACCATATCTTTAGAACACATTTCTGGAGACACTGTTCAGCTGAAAATGATCTGGACTAGATGTCAGAAATTTGGAGGTTTAGTTACAGCTTCTTTATTAATAATCATGTGACTAATTTATGCACCAGATTTGAGAAAGCCAGCCATGCGACTTTGATAACTCTCTCCAGTAGCCTCCTTTGTCATCTCTGCAAAAGAAGGAGGCTCAGTGTGGTTGCATCCCCTAAGAGCTATGGAGGGACAAGGAATTGATCTACCAAAGGGTGAAATATCATTGAGTCTATTACATCACAGCGGCAGTCCCACCCATAATGTAATGTGATTTCCAAGACTGTGGGGTCAGTGGGGCCTAAGGTGTACTGTGAGGCTTAACTCACAGCACAAAGAAGGAAGAGGGCATGTGCTGGGGAGAGGCAGCCTTGCTTTATAATAGTCCACTCTGGCTGTGAGACTCTGTCCCTCTAAACTGAGAGCATTGATCCTTTCAGGAGAGCAGCTGCCTTCTGACCCAAATGTCTCTTGAAGGCCCCACCCCCTTTCAGCGTTAACACACTGAGACTAGTCTCTGCGTGGGTTTGGTTAGAACATGGCAATTGTGTACGTGAAAGGTAGACACGTGTCCACTGGGATGTGAGAATTAATCTGTAAGCCCTCTTCTATCTGCAATACTTTTTGCTGTAAGGAAAATAACACAGATAGTAGGTTTGTTTTTTGTTTGGAGGTATTTTTTTTGAAAAAATATTTTATTGTAAAGATGCTATACAGAGGGGTTACATTTACATGAGTAAGGTAATGAGTACATTTCTTGTGGAGCATTGTTACTCCCTCCTTTGTTTTTTTTTTTTTCCTTCCTGTTTTGGGTTCTTTTGTGCATGTGGTGCTAGTACTGGGGCTTCAACTCCCGGCCTGGGCACCATCTTTTAGCTTTTTTGTTCAAGACCAGTTCTTTACCACGTGAGCCACAGTTCCACTGAAGATAAGAATCTCATGGACTTTCCTGCCCAGGCTAGCTTTGAGCCACAATCCTCAGATGTCAGCCTTGTGGATACCAAGGATTATAGGTTTAAGCCACCAGTGCAAGGCAAGTAATTGTTCTATAAAGTCAAATAGGACCAGAAGTCTTACAATAAAACAGCAGCTCCCTTTCATTACCCAATGTCAACTGCCCACAGTCAAACTTCCCTTGACATTGCTTCTGATCCTTCCCAACCTATTTCTAAACAATGTGCTAGCTCTTACATTTTGAACAGTACCTATTAACTTCATAATAAAGAGTGTAAGGGTAACACTTGACAATATTGTGCCAGGTCATGATCCTAACACACACAAATGCATGCATACACACACACATATACACACACAAACACACAATCTACATGCATCTTGTATTAGTCTGCTTCCCAGCACTGTAACAAATACATAAGATAATCAACAAAGAGGAAAGGTTTATTTTGGCCCACAGTTTTACAGGTTCCAGTCCCTGATTGATTTGTTCTGTGGCTTTGGACCAGTCATGAGTCAGCCCCTCGTGGCAGGAACATGTTGAAGAGGAGATCCTTTCACCCCGTGGCTGAGAAGTGGAGCAGAGACAAGGGAAGAGATTGTGGACCCATAGTTCTCCTCAAGAACATGTTCTCAATGACTTAAAACCTCCCCCAAAGTTCCCACCTTTTAAAGCTTCCCCCTTCTCCCCAAAGCACCAAGCGGAGTCAAGTCTTTAACACAGTGGCCATGGAGGGAACATTCCAGGCCCAAGCTTTCTTTCCCATGTCCACTTTCCTATTTGCATCACAGGATAGAACCCTGCCATCAGTGTTCAGTGTTATTTTTTAAATGTCTCCATTACTTCAACCTCTAGGCTCTGCTATGGAAATCTAAATTTCCTCTTCATGTCAGCCAGGCTCCATTTCTTCCTGCACTTGGAGCCCTGGATCCTGTTGTTCTGTGCAGAAGAGAGGGGGAGAAGGGGAGAGGTGGGGAGTCTCCTGCTCAGATCCAACAGAGAGAAGGTAGGAGATCCAGACAGGGAAAGAGAACATCCAGGCTTTTCAGAAAGCAATGGTTATTGACAGACATACTAGCTTGGACTCAGTGAGGAGCTTTCCCCCACTGAGTGCCCCACACCACCCCAACAAAGGGGACTTGCCTTAAATACTCCCAACAAGCAGGTGACATTGGTTGCCCCTGCTCTACAGCTCAGTGACCTCCCTGGAGTCTTGCTCCTGTGAGTTTCCATTTTCCCCACTGCTCTGCATCCTCTACAAAACAAAGAGCAATTAAGGGAATGAAGGCCAACATAGCAGGGGCAATGGTCAGGGAAGGTGGTGCTCCACCCTTTGTCACATGGCTTTCCTGCTCTAATCTTCCAGGCCTGCTTCATAGGTATTAGCTGGGCCTCCCTTACGCTCTCCCGGGAGCATTCTCTTGTTTCCTGGGTCCTATTTCTTCTTCTTTTATTTCCTCTTTTTGTCTTCATTACTTACTTTTTAGGATCTTTAAGTTGTACAGAGCGATTTATGTGTTTTGATCAAGGACATTCCTTTCATGGGATCTCCTCTTTCCCCACGCCACCCATCGGGTCAAGTTCCCTCTTTTTAATGGAAGAAAGCACAGGGAAGTAAGTTTTATAACCTGGCATGTTTGTAGATCTCCATTTGGTGTCTCTTCTTATACTCCTTGAAGGCTTGGCTTAGGGCAGAACTCAAAATGAAAATCAATGCTTCTGAGAATTTTGAGAATTTTGATAGCACTAGGTTTTTTTGTTTGCTTTTGTTTTTGTTTGTTTGTGAATTGTTTTCTGCTCTCGGAGTTTGTGATCTCTTTCTTTCTGGGGTTTTGTATTTTAATGATGATAGTGCCCTTGTTGTGTGTTTTAATGATGATAGTGCACTAATAATTGTGCTAGGCACTTTCAGTCTGCAAATAGATGGATGGTCTCCAGTTCTAGGGGATTGACACCATTTTTTCCTTGATTTTTTTTTTCTCCCAAAGGAAAGAAAAACCTGTTGGAACACACATTATTTGGTGTTTGGAACTTTTGGATTGACCTTCACTTTCTCTAAACTTTTCAATACTGGCATTTTGTTTTACTTTCTAGATGATACTTCTCATTTAAAAAAATACATAGCCATTAGAGAGAATAATATTATGTCATTTGCAGGGAAATGGATGGACCTAGAACAAATCATGTTAAGTGAGGTAAGCCAAGCAAGCTCACAGAGATGCATGTTTTCTCCCACATACAGAAGCTAGATCTAAAATACACTGGGGCATGATCAATTATACAGGACTCTAGGCATTCATACACAGTGAGACCCAAAGAGGATACTCTTAGGAGAGGAACAGAAAGGCACAGTGCTTATGTGCATCTGATCATACAGAGCAATATTTACCAAAATGAACTCCAGGAAATGAAAATGAGGAATTTTTCATTTTGTTTGTTTGTCTGTATGCCTTTGGGAGTATAAGGGGGCACTTAAATGAGGAACAAAGGGTAAACAAATGCAGCAATGGTAATCACTGCATACTATGTTGAAAATTAACTCTGCAACTAGAGGGTGTGAGGGGCGGTGTGTGTGGGGCAACTGTGAGAGAGCAAGGGAAGGGATGACATTGTCCCCAAGGAAATGTTCCATTTGCCTGACTCATATAACTGTCACCCTTCTGTTTGATGAAGAGTTTTTAACTTAAAATAATAATGATCCTGCTGAGCACCAGTGGCTCATCTCTATAATCCTAGAAGCTCAGGAGGCTGAAATCAGGGGAACAGAGTTTGAAGCCAGCCTGGGGAAGAAAAGTCCGCGGGACTCCATCTCCAAAATAATCAGCAACAAAAGCAGGACTGGGAGTCCTGGTAGTGCACCAGCCATGAGCAAGCAAAGTAAGCAAGAGCAAGCGGCCCTGAGTTCAAGCCACAATGTGGGCACACATTCAAAATAATAGTATTAATTAACAACAATAATGATCATCCTTATATATGTATATGTTTTTGTGCCATACTGGGGCTTGAGCTCAGGGACTGGGCCCCATCCCTCAGCTTTTTTCACAAGGCTGTTTAACCACTTGAGCCACAGCTCTACTTGCAACTTTTTGGTGATTAGTTGGAGATAAGAGTCTGGGTTGGCTTTGCATCAGGACCCTTAAATCTCAGCCTCTTGAGTAATTAGATATGCATACATATGTATATATACATAATGCATATATTACATAAACATATGTATATATTGCATACATTACATATATGTATTAAATACATTATACATATATGTTAGATAGATAGACAGACAGACAGATAGATATAGATATGTACTTTTTTGAGGCAGAGCTTTACTCTGTAGGCCAGCTGGCCTTGGATGTGAAATTCTCCTGCCTTATATAAGGCTCTTAAAACTCTAGATCCTATGGGGTCCTTCCAAAAGGAATCATGCCCACATAATGTCTCTCAAAGTCAGAAGAATGTATTTAAATATCTTCAGAAAAGAAATAAACATCACCCCTAAAACATACTTTAGATTTGAGTTTTCCAAATCAGACAGTTTGGAAAAATAACTGAAAATAATTTTTTGTGTGTGTGGGCTAAAAGTAGCTCTTCTGAGCTTCCTCCATTACCCTGACACATTCATTACGAATGCGTCACCGCTCTCCTGGGCTAGGCCTGCCAGTATTAGGAACATGTACTTTCTAACCACAGAAAATTCATAATCTAGTTAAAACTCGACAGGTGAAAGCCATCTAAAGTGATAAATATGCATACAACTCTGTAATGAAATGCACATATATTATAAAGCCAAAATCAGCAGATAGCAAGAACGTTTATGAATTATTCTGCTTCACTGATTGTTTATTTATCAAAAACCCTCGTGTCAGTTCATAGCTGTTGACTTCATTTGGCTTCCTGTGAGAAATTCAGAAGTGCCCGAAAAATTGATAAACAGCTCCATTCATTAATAACCAGTAAGTCTTTTGAACCAGAAGTAGCATAAACTAATCGGCAAGAGAGCAGTCACAGGAGCCAGCCTGGCTGAGTGTGAATCCCCCTGTGTCTTCTCTCAAGTTAGGTGACATCTTGTAAGTTATCTGACCTCCTCCCTCTCCCTCTGTTTACTTGTCTATAGAAAAAGGAGAACAGAGCTGAGCTGCTGGTGGCTCAAGCCTGTAATCCTAGCTACTCAGGAGTCTGAGATGTAAAGATAATGGTTTGAAGTCAGCTTGGGCAGAAAAGTCCATGAGACTCTTATATAAATAAACTACTCAGAAAAGTCTGGAATACGGGGCCTGGGAAGATGGCTCAGTGGTAGAGTGCTTGCCTTGCATGCCTGAGGCCCTGGGTTCGATTCCTCAGCACCACATAAGCAAAAAGAGAAAAGCCGGAAGTGGCGCTATGGCTCAAGTGGTAGAGCACTAGCCTTGAGCTGAAGAGATGAGGGACAGAGCCCAGGCCCAGAGTTCAGGCCCCACGACCGAAACCCCCCCCCCCAAAAAAAAAGAAAGAAAAGAAAAGTCTGGAAGTGGTGCTGTGGCTCAAGTGGTAGAGCTTTGAGCACAGAGAGGTTCAGGGTTCAGCGCCCAGGCCTTGAGTTCAAGCCCCAGGACTGACAAAAAAAGGGAAGAAAGGAAGGAAGGAAAAGAAAGAAAAGAAGGAAGGGAGAAAGAGGAGAATAACATCCAATATTTCATATAGTTCACATCCTGCATAATTCATATCACAATTGGAATTATGATTCAAAGGAGACCATAATCATAATGCACTTTGAGTAAGGTCTCCTACATAGTAAAGCCTTCAGTGCAAATTCCTGTTTTCTTTCACATTCAATCACAGTTAAACATTTACTGGGGGAACTGAAGTACCGGATAAATAGGAAAATGCTTTGTGAATTATTCCAGCAACATTCGCATCAAGCAGGAAAAGGAGGAAATCCATTTTATTCCCATCCAAGGGACATTTAAGACAAATAACCTTTTGGCTTCCACTCTAACATGAAGTGCAGAAAAAAAGTTTCCACACTGTCCTTCCAAATATCCTTTTAATTTTTCTTGTATTCATGCCTGAGGTCAGCAAGTGGCATTTTTTTTATTGAAGGCAATTTTACTGACAGTTTCTACTTCCTCTGTGTGTGGGACCTAAGCCTTTGAATAGGGTCTGATTAGATCCATCTGAGCTATTTCTAGGTATTCTTCCACCTCCTCAAACCTCTCCTTCCCTGCCTGGGCAGGGTAGCTCTTGCATACACCTCATTGTGTTATTGAACACATTTGTGTGTGTGCATGCATGCACAGCACATGCACATGCTTGTACACCACCACTACTACTAGGGCTTGAACTCAGGGCCTGAGTGCTCCTTTAGCTTTTTTTATGATCTGTTGTGGGGCTGGAACTCGGCCTAGGCTCTGTCTCTGATCTGTTTTGTTCAAGGTTAGCAGTCTACCACTTTGAACCACAGTTTCACTTCTGGTTTTTAGGTGGTTAATTGGAAATAAGAGTCTCACACGTTCCTTTCTGGGCTGGCTGTGAACTGTGATCCTCAGATCTCAGCCTCCTGAGTAGCTAGAATTGCAGGTATGAGCCACCAGTGCCCAGCTCCCTTTGCTTTTTGGCTCAGGAATGAATACTCTACCACTTGAGACACAGCTCCACTTCTGGCTTTTTGCTGGTTGATTGGAGATGAGAATGTTACAGACTTCCTTAACCTGGTTGGCTTAGAACTTCAGTCCTCAGATCTCAGCCTCCTGGACAGCTATGATTTTAGGTATAAGCCATTAATCTCCAACCTGAACATACTTCTTAAATGGTGATCATACTTATACAGAGTCATATTCACCAGCCCTCCCTCCCTTAAACATGCTGTCATGTTAAGATATAATTTCATCTAAAATGGACACTCAAAATATTTTCCCAAATAATTATCCCATTCACTGGACAAGTGTCTTTCCATCTGGTGTGTGTGTGTGTGTGTGTGTGTGTGTGTGTGCGCGTGCGTGTGCACGCGCGTGCACACATGCCAGTTCTAAGGCTTGAACTTGGAACCTAGGCACTGACTGAGCTCAAGGCTGGAACTCTACCACTTGAGCCATTGCTCTACTTCTGGCTTTTTGATGGTTAATCAGAGATAAAAGTCTCACAGAGTTTCCTGCCCAGACTGGCTTCAAACCACAATCCTCAGATCTCAGCCTCCTGAGTAGCTAGTGTTACAGATATGAGCCATGGGTGCCCAGATCTTTACCTGGGTTTTTGATGCTGATGTTTCTGAGGTTCTGGAGCTCCTCTTTCTCAGATCTCACACCTTTCCTGAAACTGTCTTAACCCTAAGGATTTCCTGTGGAGGAGGCAGAAATTTCCTCCCCAATCCTGTTGCTTCCAGGTTATTGAAGACATAAGAGCAACAGAGCCATCCATGGGCAGAGTCCAACACTTCCTCCTTCCCAGACTCTTTGGACTATAAGAAAGAAAAAAATATTTGCACCAACTAATGACTTTTGATTCTGGAACAAGACCAAGAAATAGGAATTAGATCTTTCAGAGAATGCAAATGAATTTTTTAAAAACCCGTAAGAAAGTGTTTCTCAGGATAAGATGTTTAGTTTAATAAGGGCTCCAGGGTTTCTGAGTGTTCACCAGATTAAGTCTTCATTTATAAAGAATAGGAATTTGTTTTCTCACAGTTCTGGAAGCCAGTGGTCCAAGATCAAAGCACTGCAAGTTCAATGTCTGGTGAGTGCCCAGTCTTTGATTCAAGATGGTGCCTTGATTGCGACGGGTAAGAAGCTGGATCTCCACATGGAAGACAAAAGAGCAGAAAAAGAATCCCCGCCCTGTCAAGCACCTTTATAAGGGTTCCTAATCCTATTCACAAAGTGGGGGGTAGGGGTATCTTCTAATACTATCACATTGGCAACCCCTGAATACCCTGCTTGAGCCAAGTGTGCTCATTTATGTCTATACCAGAAGTAGGGGTCAAAACAGCTTGCTTTGCCTGCACTAAGAGGAAGACCAGTGATGCCTGCCACTCCTCTTGTAATACTAGCTCAGCATCAGATGAAACTTGGCCCCTGATCCCCACTAAGTCTCCTTTCCAGAAGGCTGTGGTATTCCTCATGACAACAGACATGGGATGGTAATAGTTTCATCCTATGAAAGGTCTACAATGTTTGAGGCTAGCCACGGAAGGCAATGCATTGAGGAATTCTATGGAAAGGCACAAAGCAATGTGGAAATGGCGCCATGATAAATTTGCATGATTGCTGAAAACATCCTCTTTGGGCCTTGGGCCTTTTGGGCCTTGGATCACCCCTAACCCTGGCCTTATACAGCCTGAGGCCCATGATGAGCTAGCCAAGTACCCCCTCCTACAGATAGTTACTTCCCTTGTCGAACAGGAAATGGGAGGAGGAGAAAGTTCATTTCTAACTTAAAGGTATTGCGGCCAGCTGTGGGCAGGGACATCCCCAGGCTTCACAAAAGAGTCTGCAGGGACCAGAAGCACTTTGTTTCTGGGTGAGCCCCCTAAATCTCTTTTGAATCAAAACGAATTGTAATCCAGGCCTACCTATTCAGGAGGCTAAGATCAGAGGATTGCAGCTCAAGGCCAACCCAGGCTGGAAAGTCTATGAGACTCTTTTCTCCAGTTAGCCACCAGAAAACCGGAAGTGGTGTTGTGGCTCAAAGTAGTATAGTGATATACTTGAGCAACAGAGGTCAGGGACAGTACCCAGGTCCTGAGTTCAACCTCCACACTGACCAAAAAAGAAAAAAGAAAAAAAGAAAACCTCACAAATCCAATTATAGCCCGCTGGTGGTTTATGCCTGTATTCCTAGCTACTCAGGAGGCTGAGATCTGAGGGTTGGGGTTCAAAGCCAGCCCAGGCAGGAAAGTTCACATGACTCTTATCTTCAATAAACTACCAAAAATGTTGGAAGGAGAGCCCATGGCTCAAATGGTAGAGCACCAGCCTTGAGCAAAAGAAGCTCAGGGACACACTCAGGCCCTGAGTTCAAGTCCCAGAACCAGCAAACCACAACAACCCACCACCAACAACAACACCAACAACTAGGTGGTTGAGGGCTGGAAAACAATCCCCAGGTCCTGCTGGGAGTCTGAAGAAGCACATCTGGAGGTCATTCCTGATGTGTACCCCTTAGCCCACAGCAGGACTGCTATGCCACCGCTGGCCTGGTGCGCTTCCTGGGCGGGGGAGAGCCAGATGCTCTGATGGAAACTCCCACCATCTGGTTTTCAATGGCTGGATGAGGGAGATAGAGATGCTGGCTCAGACTCTTAGCTTCCTGCCTTCTCTCCTGCAGATTGAGGTGAGCTGTCTCAGGCCTTCTGGTTTGATCCAGGAGAGCCTTTGGAGGTCACAGATGCTTGGCCACAAGCTGGCTGGAGTGCACAGTCCCATAAGCATTCCCCACTCCTGCTGCGAGAGAGAGACTTGGCACTGTCTGAGAATGAAGCGGACTGGAGTGGCTGGATGGTCCTTAGGCTGGAGCAAAGCCCACAAGAGCCTAGACGATGGATACCTACAAGAGGCATGGGAAGGAATCTGCTGCCCTGAACTGTGCCCCATGATACATAGGAGGGCTGAAAACCCCTGAGCAGAGCAGGGAGGAGATAATGGGGATTGACAAGCCTGCTGGGTATGCTGCATCTGGCCTAGGCTGGAGGTAGGGTGCTCATCTGTCCCTTAATGTGAGAGTAAGTAGAGTTGACACTTTGGAGGGGGGAGGAAAGGGAAGGGCAGGGAATTAGAACAGGTAAAACTGTCTGGCCTTGCTGGACACTGGTGGCTCATGCCTATAATCTTAGCTACTCAGGAGGCTGAGATCTGTGATCAAGGTATGAAGCCCAAAGCAGGACCATCTGAGAGGTTCTCATCTCCAATTAACCACCAGAAAACCTAAATGGAGCTGTGGCTCAGAATGGTAGAGCAAAAAAGCTCAGGG
>NW_012267226.1:7515538-7518766 GCF_000151885.1 Dipodomys ordii
GGAATCATCTAAGAAATTACCCCTCAGCGCTCTTCCTCACAACGTCTTCCACTTCCTCTCAAGTTTCTAGAGTTCAGTTTTGGGTCCTCCTGTCAATTTAGGCTGCAGGGGATAAACATAAAGAAAGAAGAAGAGGAGAAGGAGAAGCAAATGGGACATTTAAGAGTGATTGAAGCTGGGCGCCGGTGGCTCTCGCCTGTAATCCTAGCTACTCCGGAGGCTGAGATCTGAGCATGGCAGTTCCAAGCCAGCCCAAGCAGGAAAGTCCATGAGACTCTTATCTCCAATTAATCACCAGAAAACTGGAAGTGGTGCTGTGGCTCAAGTGGTAGAGTACTAGCCTTGAGCTGAAGAGCTGAGGGACAGCACCAAGGCCCAGAGTTCAAGCATGACCAAAAAAAAAAAAGTGATTGACAGGTAGGTATCTATGATTCACACCTATAATCCTAGCTACTCAGGAGGCTGAGTAGGGTCACAGTAGGATCACAGTTCAAAGCCAGCCCAGGCAAAAAAGTCTGTGATACTCTTATCTACAATTAACCACTAAAAAGCCAGAAGTAGAGCTGTGGTTCAAGTGTTAGAGCGCTAGCCTTGAGCAAAAAGTTAAACAAAAAATATTTTTCAAAAGAAACACCTCAGGGATAGCTTCCAGCCCCTGAGTTCAAGTCCCAAAATGAGTGCACACAGAAAAGGACTTATGAGTAGATAACTCGGAAAATAGTCAATACCCTACTCAAACCCAAGGTGATCTCTTTCTGGTGCTTTTGAAGATGTTATAATTACTACCATTGCTATTATTTTCTCCAATATCTAACACTTTCTCAAGCACTGTTCTGCTATATTGGACAATATTAACTCACCTAATTAGCTCCACATCCAGGCATCCTGTAGAATGCTGGAAGGCAGATGTGATAAATAAGTCGTTGAAGGCGTGAAATGCTCTCTGTTCACCTTGCCTGGGCACAGACCCCCAGGAGAAGACTTCCCTGTTATTTCCACTGAGCAATGGCTGCATGCTAGTGCAGGCTGGACATACTCCCTGGGCCCTGCTCACACCACATCTGCTCTGAGCTCCTTTTAATAGCCGCTGAGATTAGCACCTATCTTCCCTTGATGAGCAGAAGAGGGCAGACAGGATCCAGGCAGGGATGCCTTCAGCCCTCTGTCCTTTCCCAGACCCGTCTGCCTCCCTGCTTTGTGCTTTCCTTCATCGACAGTGGCCAGGATTCAGTTCTCTGCCCTTCTCCTTAAAGGATGAGAAATGTAGATCTCATTCAAAGGATGTCTGTCTGTCTGTCTGTCTGTCTGTCTGTCTGTCTCTGAGCATTTACTCCAGGGTCCTAATGGGACAAGCAAGCAGAAGGTTTCCTCCAGGAAATCATTTCAGACATTGCCCATTTGTCTTTCATATCACATTAGGGTTCGGGGTAAACAGAGTCATAAAGGACTGCCACCCAGATGGCCAGTTGGTAGAAAGAGCCTTCAGCATACCCAGAGGCCACTCACACATCACTATCTGGTGAAGGAGTGAAGTGAGACAGGAGAGCAATGAGCATTGGGTTATGGATGTGGACAGCGTGGTGAATGGAAGACCAGCAGGATTTCATGGGCACAGAGAAGAGGACTGGAGCAGACTGTCCACCAGGGGGCCACCATGAGCTCTGCCTGTGCTCTGGGCCTCTCGTTATAATCCTGTCAGCATGGTGCTGTTTTCCTGCCTCCCTCTCTGACCACTCAGTCTAGAATCATTTCCATGGGACGCATTGTAGGAACATTTCATCAGTTTCGCAAATGTCACCGAATATTTGTACGAGGCAAGATGGCAACAAAGTCACAGAGAGAATCTCCCAGGACGATTGTCATACACGGTCAGCTGTTGACAGAAACGTTATTATGGACTGCATTTCCTGTCAGCTGTTAAACGTGCGTCAGCCTCTCATATGGAAAGCAGCCACACACACAATCAGAAACTGCAAGACAATCTTGGTCACTGATTTGCCCCTGGAACTCCTGCTGCCTAAGCTGTGGCCTTTGCTTCAGAGGAAGTCTTCCAGAAGGTGCTTTGTACTCTTCCTCTCCACATTTCCACACCTGCCACATCTGCACCCTCCCCAAGCTGGCTGCCCTGCCCAGGTTGCCCATGTTCCCTACCCACAATCCTCCACACTTCCCCCAACGCTTGCCTGCCCAGACACCACAGACTTCGCCTTTCCCTTTTCTTCCTGTCTTAGCTGCTCAGGCTGTCTTTCCTCAGAAGGATCACAGGAACTTCATGTTCAGCAGGAAAAGAAGAAAAGAATTCAGCTCCTTTCCTAACCTGACTTTTCTCTAGTATTCTCTGTGTTATTAAGCATTCTTAACATGTGCTCTTGTTTGGATCATAAGTGTTCCAGAGGCTCAGAGCATAAGTTAATGTCTTTTGTTCTGCCTTATGCTCCTACCTTGTTGTTCGGACCCATCACAGATTCCAAGCAAGGGGACCAACAAACATGGACTGAAATTTCCAAAACTGCAAACTAAGAAACCCTCTCTCTCTCTTACTCACTCTCTCTCTCCCCCTCCCTCTCCCTCTCTCTCTAAGACACTCCCCCATTAATCTTCACATCTCTTGGCCTACTCTATTCCTGCCTCTCACTCCCTAACTACTTCTCTCAACTGTTCCTCTTAAATGTCATGTGAAGGTGCTACTTCTGTCTGTCTACTTGTTAGTTCTGTGCCTCTCCTCCCTCTAGTTGAAGCTACTTGCCTCTCCCCTCTGGACCCACAATTTTGTTGTTGTTGTTGGTCATGGAGCTTGAACTCAGGGCCCAGGCACTGTCCCTGAGAATTTTTGCTCAAGGCTAGAGCACTACCATATTGAGCCTCAGCATCACTTCCAATATTTTGGTGGTTGATTGGAGATAAGAGTCTCATGGAGTGAGGATGTCTTGGATGTACTCACATCAGTCTCTTGGAAAAATATTTATTAAGTGAAGTAAGCCAAGCCCAAAGAAACATAGGTCCCATAATTCCCCTTATTTACCATAACTAGTACATGTGCATGACAAGCAGAAAAGGCCAAAAGCTATGTACATATGACCATATAAAACGATGTTAAATGAAATGAACCCCAAGATAGGGACACAAATATCTTTTTTCTTTCTTGCTATTGTTTCTAATGCATTTATAATGAACCATGTGATTTTTTTGTATGTTCCTCCCTCACAGTATAACCCCTGTTATCACTGT
>NW_012267226.1:7519022-7519886 GCF_000151885.1 Dipodomys ordii
AGGAGCAGGGAGAATAAAGTGGTGGGATCTGTTACCCTAAAGAGGCCTTAGATCCTGGGTGGGGGTGTCTGCTTCTCCATCCAGCCTAGGTTCAGCATCCTCCCCCTCCCCCTTGGTCTTTAGTCCCAGAGACTGCGCCATTCCCCAGCGCTCTCCTAATCCCAGTCCTCTCCTCTGCAGGTAGCCCTGATAAGTCCTCAGTGTACCTGGGAAGGCATTGGCTTTTCTGGAAGGACCACAACTAATAATAGTCTGACTCTCCTCCCCAGGAAGTTCAAGGACATCGTGACTTGAATCCCTCTTGTGATTCTGGACTGTTGTGTCCTTACACCCAACAGCTGTGACTCTGATCATTTCTCATTACCTCTAAACCTTACTTTTTTCACCTATAAAATGAGGTTAGTAATGGAACCTACTTTCTGGTTTGTGATGTGGGTTTAATGAGGGGCAGGTGCTAAAGGCTGGCAAAGTCCCAGCTCAATGAACTTGATGGGCAGCTATGGTGCTCTTAACCTGGAGTGAATGGATTTAGGCATCAAGGAAGCTAGGAGGAGCCTGAGGAGCCTTAGGGAACCAGATACGCTAGTGGTGGACACCCAGGGGAGGCTGGTTTCCTGTTGTGTCATGGCTAATGAGCATCCTTCTGACCCCAATCTCACCATTTCCCTTTCAAGTTTCTGAAAGTCTCTCCTAAGATCTGTGATTATAGCCCAGTCACGTTTTTCCTGCAGAGTGGAGAGGCCTCTCCCTCAGTGATTCAACTCAAACTTCTGATTAGTTCCTGCAGTTTTGGTTTTATTTTTAACCTCTTTTCTTCTTCTCCTGCTCCTCTTCCTCCTCCTCTCTTCTTCTTCTTCTTCTTCT
>NW_012267226.1:7525172-7632672 GCF_000151885.1 Dipodomys ordii
TTTTTCCCTGATTCCCTCTAGTTCTCTGTGGTCTTCCTGGTTTCCCTCCAGTGTACACATATATACCATACATGTGATCAGCAGCATGGGGTTATTTAGTAATGATTCGACCAGATGAGTGGAAGTCCTTTGTTTCTTAAGTCCTGTTAATCGGATTTAACATCCACTTATTAGGGAGACCATGTACCATTTGTCTCTTTGCTCTTGGCTTACCTCACTCAACATGATTTCTTCTAGCTCCATCCATTTCCCTACAAATGCCATTATTTTGTCATTTCTAATGGCTGCATTATATTCCATTGTGTATAGATACCACAATTTTTGGATTCATTCATTCATGCAGGTACCCTGCATCTTATATATACACTTCTCTAAAAAAAGTGCTTAAATAAGGATACAGGTTGACCCATTGTAACAATGAGATGTACAAAACACTATGTTGAAAATGAACTTTACAACTTCAGCACGGGGGGGGGGGAGGGTAGTTGTGGAGGTGGGAAGGAAGGGATGGTGGGGGAAAACAAAGGAGGAGACAACAATGCTCCATAGGAAATGTACTCATTACCTTGCTCAAGTAATTGTAACCCCTCTGTACAGCATTTTTAAAATAAAAAATGTACACAAAAAAGAGTCTCATGGATTTTTTTTTTTTGGCCAGGGTTGGCTTGAACCACATCCTCAGATCTCAGCCTCCTGAGTAGCTGAGATTACAGGTGCAAGCCACCAGTGTCAGGCTTTGGACCAATACTTCTGCTCCCAAACGGACTCTCCCACATCTCTTCCTGTCCTTCCTCAAATCTCCCTCTCTAGTGTAGCTGCATTCACCTTGCAAATAGCAAGTCTCACTGAATAGTTGCCTTAACTGAAATCTGTAAGTCTCTCTTTATTGCAAACAAAATTGAGTCCAGAATCCTGCAGATGGCCTGGCAGGCTGCTGGGCTGACTCAAATGACCCTGCCCAGCCTTTCTCTGAGTGGCCACACCTACCTCTTCCTCCAGCATCCCAGACTTCTGTCTTACTGGCTGTTGTAAAAAGCAGTCTTCTATGTGGAGGGCATGTTTCTTCTATTATTTTACCTAACTCATCCCTGCTTATTCAGAGTCATTTCATTGAGAGTAGTCTGCCCAGACTGGGGTTCGTTTCTGTTGTGCTTGCTGTTGCTATGTTTCATAGTACTAAGGTTGAACTGAGGGTCTTATGCTCCAACATATGAGCCATACTTCTAGCTCCTTTTGTCTTAGTTTATCAGATAGGGTCTTGTGCTTTTATCCCAACTGGCTCTCTGACCCCCATCTTCCTGCCCCCATCTCCTACATAGCTCGGATTACAAGGGTGCGCTGTCTGATGCAGGTTAGTTCTTTTTCTGTCATCTATTCCCTCTGGGCATTCTGTTCAGAGCAGAATACTACTTGGTGCGGACGTACTGCTCAATGCTAATCACAGAACGAATTTCTGGATGCCTTTCTCAGCCTCAGATTAGGAACTTCAATCTATCTGCTGTCATCACCATGTCTCAACATATGCACTGCCCTCTTTTGGAAGGCATTTGTTGAACCAGGGAAGAAGAAGAAGAAGAAGTAGCGGGTAATAACAGAAGGAAAGTCCAGCCCCTCTCTGCTGCCAGTGTCTCCCTCCAAATCACAACCCCAGTCACTGTTGTTTCTCATTTAACCTTGTTGCTAGCTTCAAATGATTCATTGCTCCCCATGCCCGGGATTTCCACTGGGGTACAGGGGCCTTAGGGCAGGCATACAAAGCAGAGGATGTCAAGCATGAGGCTTTCCTGAAGATTCACACTGTGTTTTAAATATCCATGTGACATTTACATTCTAGTCTGTCATATCTACTTGCTAAAACGATAAAAATTGCTGGGTGCTGGTGGCTCACACCTATAATCCTAGCTACTCACGAGGTTGAGATTTGAGGAACATGGTTCAAAGACAGCTCTGGAAAGAAAGTTTGTGAGACTCTGTTCTCCAATTAGCCACCCCAAAAATGAAAGTTGGTTGAGTGCTGATGGTTCACACCTCTAACACTGACTACTAAGGAGGCTCAGACCTGAGGATTGCAGTTCAAAGCCAGCCCAGGCAGGAAAATCTTTTAGAATCTTATCTCCAACTAACCACCAAAAGCTGGAAGTAGAGCTGTGGCTCGATGTGGTAGAGCACTGTCTGTGAGTACAGAAAGTCAGAGATGGCACCCATGCCTTGAGTTCAGGCCCCAGGACTGGTAAAAAATAAAAATACATTTTAAAAGAATGGAGCTATGATTTGAGTAATAGAGGAATAGCTCAGGGACATCACCATGGCCCAGAGTTCAAGACCCAAGACCGGCACACACACAAAGAATAAATAATAAAACAAAAACGATGTGTCCCCACAAAACTTTGTAAGGAAAGCTGATGCTCTGCCTGAGTGCAGCTGTGGCTGCTGGGCCTTGGTACCGGTCATGCCCAGGAAGGTGAGTGGCTCCAGTGAGAAGTCACCTGTACAGCATGCAACAGCTGGCTTGTGTCGGGCTCTGGGTTTGCACGGATGTCATGGCCGGTCTCTTGGAAGTACCTGACCTTACCTCCCCATGCTCATCTGCCCAGAGACTTCTATGCAGTGCAGCCAGGGCTCACTCAAGGGCAGAGTTGGGAACTTAAAACCCCTAGGACATCTTCAACCATTGTAGGAAACAAATAGGTGATAAATAACCCAACTCATGTGTTGGCTAAATCTGAGCTCTACCCTACATCACACTCAGAAGAGTGTGAAGAGCCCCAGTGGCATGAACTTGGCTGTTGGGTGTTCACATTTACCCATATAGCTAGTGTGGCTTTCCCCTCTTCCCTCTTCCTCTACTCTCTCCTCCCTCTCCCTCTCTCTCTCTTTCTCTGTCTCATTCTCCCTCTTTGTCTCTCTCTTTGTGCCAGTACTAGAGCTCGAATTCAGGGACTCACTTTCTGCTTGGCTTTTTGCTCAAGGCTGGCACTCTACCCTTGAGCCACACTTCCACTTCAGCATTTTGCTAGTTAATCAGGGATAAGGGTCTCTGGATTTGTCTGCCAGGGCTGGCTTCACAAGCTGGGATCCTCAGATCTCAGCTTCCCGAGTAACTAGGATTACAGGCATGAGCCACCAGCGCCCTTCCCTGTCTCTTCTTACTCTTTGTCCATCTCTTCCCTTGTGTTTTCTGCGATCAGCTTTCAAATGAATCACCTATGTATCCCCAAGACCTTGTTTCAGCCTCTGACTTGGGGGGCAGAGGTGGGGCACATCAAGAAAGTTTATGTCAGACATAACCACTGAGGATGAAATTCTGAAATGAACTTATGTGCTCATGGGTGTCAGATTTCTATTGCTGTGATAGCAGTGCCTTATGTGGGCTTATTTTAGTTCAAGGTTTGTATCCATGGTCAATGGAATCTGAACTTTTGGACCCGTTGTGAGGCAGTACATCATGGTGGGATCTTGTGGTGGGAAAAACTCACATCATAGTGACCAAGAAGGGGGCGATGAGGACCGTGGTTTCCAAGATCCTTTCACGGGCATGTCCCCAATAATCCAACTTCCTTCACATAGGAGACGCCTCATAAAGGCTCCACGACCTCCTAGTAGTGAGTACCATAGCCTGGGAACCACGTCTTCAACACTTGAGCATTTGGAGATCTTTCAAGATCCAACCTTCACAGACAGTATGCAGCACATTCATGGATAGATGTGAAGACTTTCTAACCCAGTGCTGGCTGGAGTTGAGGACGAATGTAGGGGTCACAACAGTCATGACACAGGAGTGGAGGTGGGGTCAGGGGTGAGGGAGGGCACAGTGGCTTGCAGTCAGCTGTTTGGCTCATTCTTCTAGGAACCTTGACAATGGATAATGATGGAGTCAAGCCCCTGAACTACCAATGGACATGGCAAAATGTCAGTTCTCTACCTTCGTGTTCACAAACATTGTCATCTCCTATCGCCATGTGCTGAAATCGAAGAGTGGATCATACGGTGTAGAGACCAAACTGCAAATTCTTTGTGCTAAAGTGAGGCCCTGGGGGGGAAGGGTGGGACCCCACGAGCTTGGCACAACTCATCAGTCAGGTATTCTGGGAAAAGTAGGCCAAGACATAGTTAGACATGCTAGAGAAGTAAGGAGAGCAGTGTTCAAGAATGAAATAGAGAACAAGGCGTAGGCATGGGTGAGTGGTGGCTTAGGGAGCCATGCAAATCTGAAAAAAAGGAATGAGGAGAGAGCCGGCAGAGCCTCAGGTGGCAAAAAGTCTACACAAAAATGGTTGCTGAGCCCAGTGGATTTCCTCAGTCTAAAACTGCTCATGAGAAATCTGCCATGTCCAGTCAGGGCGGGGCACTTCCAGACAAGCACGTGGACTTGGTTGGAAGGCACTGCTGCTGGAGGCTGTCAGAGACTGAGCTTGTCCTGAAGGAGTTCATAGGCAAACTGTAGATTCTGGGCTTGATTCCAGTTTATCTGGCTCCGTGTGCACCTGCTGAATCACTGACCTTTGTAATCTTGAAGAAATGGTGCCTGTTGTTAAACACAGTGGCCAAACCCTTTGGGACGGGGCTCTTCTTAATAGCAGACATTAAATATGTTCTTGAAGTCTTGGCTGTTCTTAGAACAGTGCCAAGAAGAGTCCAGACTGACACTGATAGTGATAAGGATTGCAGGAGATACAGTTATACAGAACATCTATGATGGAGGCCATGTGCATGTGGGAAATGGAGCTCTATTATAAGCTCCAGGTGACCTTTGTTCATTCCTTTGGTCACTATCCACTCCAATACCCCATCCGCGGTGCATTCGCAGCTCCATGCCATCTCCTCCAAGTCAAAGGTGACATGGTGTTCCTGTGTTGAAGTCTGGCCTTTCCCCCTCCTCTTCCCCTCCCACCTGCCTGGCTTGCTTGCTTATCCAGTGTTCTACCTCTTGGGTCTGGTTTTCAGTCTAGCTTTTTTTGCTAGGTAATTGGAGATGGAATCTTGTAGACTTTTCTTTCTGGGTTGGCTTCAGACCATGATCCTCTGGATCTCAGCCTCCTGAGTAGCTAGAATTACAGGCATTAGCCTCCAGTGCCCAGTTCTCTTCTTCCTGTTGTGAAGGCTTGAATCCCACTATAAAGACCCTCATCATATGACTTCATCTAATGCTGATCACCTCCCAAAGACTTTATTTTAACACACCATCAGTCTGAGGGTGAGGGTTTCAAGCTAGGCATTCTGAAGGCATGTGAACACGCAGTCTACAGCAGACAGCAAGGCTCAATGACCAGATGTTAAATGGCAGAGAACAGGAATAAGAGAAAAAGCAACTCGATATTATAGGGAAGGAAAAGCTAAGAACGATTCAGAGCTAGGTAGAATTGCTAGAGGGGCTTGTGGGTCTGCTGCCAACAGCTCTTCTTTCAGTGGCTCCTGTCATTCTGGTATATCATGGTGGGGTGGGGAGAATTGAAGGAGGGGGAAGGGGATATCTGTAAAGCCGGTTTAATGTCATGTTCAAATCGACTGTCTTGCTGGGTTTCCGAGGAGCTGGACTGGCCTCTCTGCAGTGCTGGCCACACAATTAGGATGTGATGCGCGCGTCTGCCAGGCCTGGGCAGTCTGGTGCTGAGGTCATTGTTTTGCTCTAGGACCATGGCAAACAATTATCTGGATGTTATTTGTTGTAATTTCTTACCATTCTCTATGGTGGCTCACTTCCACGTGTGTCTCTCATATTGGAGGAGTGGATCCATCAAAGAAAGTAACTGTCTGATTTCTCTGCAGATAATTTCATTAAATGCCCCCATCAGAAGACAGCAATCATTTCTAAAGACCCCTGAGGGTCCCATCTCAGGTCCTTGAACTTGAGCACCATTCCCACCATCGACCTCTCAATCCAAAAAGAAAAAGGGTTTACTTGCTCTTCTAGAAGAACTTGCATCTGTCCTATGTTCAGGAATAAAGGGGAGCTGTTATATATGATGGGTCCTTGTGTGTGGAGTGTGTGTGTGTGTGTGTGTGTGTGTGTGTGTGTGTGTGTGTGTGTGTGTGAGTTGCAACCAGATTTTGTCTCACTGCTTACTCAATGCCACTTCAGGGCATGAGGCCTTTGGATGTTTGCATGTGGCCATCTTGCCAGAGATACCTGCTGAGCACCTCTTGGGATCACAAGGGGTTCTAGAAGCAGCCAGTTGATTGACTGGCCGATTGGTGCCTAGGCGTGTCTTTCTAGCATTGCGTAAAGGGACCAAGTGTGATTTGGGCATAAACTAGGCTATGCATAGATGCAACAAGCATATACATAGTGGATAGGCAGTGGGTATAAACAGCTGCAGAATAAGTGGATGGAAGGCTAGGATACTTGTGGAAGAGAAAAGAGATTGACCCAATCAGATGCCAGAACAGCTGAGACTGGGCCAAAAGGGGCTATAAAAGTGGAATCCTACCAGCCTATATGGGCTACTGATTTCAGGACTCCACTTATTCTCCTATACCAGGAAGGCTAAACTCTCCTCCTCTTCCTTACCTAGGAAGCAGATAGATAAGACCTCACATGGCATAAATCAGGAGTCTGGATTGGGGGCTTAAATAAACCTAACAGCAGTGAAGAGCCTTTTCCTCAGTTTCCCCTGGTGTCTTACTCTTGCTTTCAAATGAACTTGCTTCTGCTCCCACTTCTCATGCCTCATAACTCTTTGTTTTGAGGAGAGGCAGACTCAAGATCCCTAGATGGTATCAACAGGGCTGGAGCAAACTCACGAGATACAAAGACTATTCTTTAGAAAATTAATTTAAAATGTGGACCTACTTGGGACATGTCACTGAAACTACCGCCAAGCCCACTTCTGGATTATCTTCCAGAACAAACCCTTCTAAGAATAGTAAATATAAATTAAATTAAATATAAATTAAATCAGGATGCAACTGAGTTGGGAGGTCGTGATGGAAATCCAATTTTATGCTATTAATAATCAGAATTCCTTGCCTCCTTGAGATCTCGAATGGCAAAAGAAACCAGCTATCTCATTCCATAGACCTTTCTGCCCACTACCTCTTTCCTAGGATTCAACTTTCTTTTCTCCAGTGGAAATGGAAATGCAAATCTGTAAGGAGAATATGTAAATTCACTCTTTTAAAGCTAGCTACATGTCAGATACCACAATAGAAACCAACAGGGTGACAGGGAGTTTAAAGTGATGTTTCAAAAATGAAAATAAGGCTCTGTGAATGGGCAGTGGAAATCAAAAGAAATTGTAAAGCTACCAGGTTAAAAAAAAAAAGAACTAATTGGGAGAAAAAGTCATAATAGCCTAGATGATATGGCATGCCAGAAGAAAGAAACCTCAGCCTTTCAGAAGGAAGTGGAGAGGAGAGGAGAGGAGAGGAGGGGAAGGAAGAAAAGGGAGAGGGGAAGAGAAGGAAAGGGAAAGGAGATGGTAGGGGATGGGATGAAAGGGACTAGAGGGAAAGAGGAAGGGAGGGAGGGAAGGGGGAAGGAGTGGAGGGGAAGGAAAGGAAAAGGAGGGGAATGGGCTGGGTTGCTGTCCAAGGTGGCCCTAACTTAGGAGGGCAGAGCCACTTCAGGGCATGAGGCCTTTGGATGTTTGCATGTGGCCATCTTGCCAGGGATACCTGCTGAGTACCTCTTGGGATCCCAGGAGGTTCTAGAAGTAGCCAGTTGATTGATTGGCTGGTTGGTGCCTGGGTGGGTCTTTCTGGAAGGAGAGAGCTCCTCTCCTGCCTCCTCCACAGGCTCCTCCGCCAGGACTCTCTCTCCCTTGCTCTTCCTGAGTCTACATGTGTAACTTCAAATGCCTTCTGAGTTTCCACACAGGCAAACATGCCAAGTCAGGGATTTGGTCTGAAACCAAGTCATGCTTTGTCTCCTCCTACCTCAAATCAGATTCTATTTCAGCACAGCGAGGCTGGGGAATCTGCTAAGCCAGAGTGCCTGGGCAACCTCCCTCGCCCTTGTCTTCCCTGGTATGATTGAGTGTTCTGGAGGTGATTGCTGTGGACTTATTCAAATTGCATGTCACCCTTCAGCAACTCAGCTCCACTGCTTCAGTCCAAGGCACCATCACCTCCAGCCTTTCCCAATCCATTTTCCAAACCAGACCAGAGCAATCGATGTAAGACAATGGAAACCTTCCTGAAGGTCCACTGCTCTTAAGGTGAAAAACTTGCCCCAGGCCTTTGCAGTTCCAGGGTCTCCAGCCTCTCCCAACGCTTCCTTCCACCTCTCCCCCATCCATTTTAGCTGAAGAAGGAGGCAGTCTTTTTCTGGGCAATTCTCTCCTTCTAGATGGCTCTTTCCACATGAACCATCCCTCAGGTCCCAGCTCACAAGCCACTTCTCCAGCCTAAGTAAGTCTGTTGTATTGTCTTTCTGTCTGTCTGCCTGCCTGCCTGCCTGGCTTCCTTTCCTTCCTTCCTTCCTTCCTTGCTTCCTTCCTTTCCTTCCTTCCTTCCTTCCTTCCTTCCTTCCTTCCTTCCTTCCTTCCTTCCTTCCATTCCTTCCTTCCTTCCTTCCTTCTCTTTCTTTATTTCTTCCTTTCTCTATTTCTTTCTTTTCTCTTTCTTTCTTCCTTTCTTCGTTTTTCTTTCATCATGCTAGGTAGCACAGGCTGGTTTTGAACTTGATCTTTCTGCCTCAACCTTTCTAGTGCTGAGATTACAGGTGTGAAACACCATACCTGTCTGCTATTTATATATTATATAATATATATACATATTACTATATGGTGTGTGTGTGTGTGTGTGTGTGTGTGTGTGTCCTATCATTGGCAGGACTGGCCAAAGGGTAAGTGGACCCTGTGTATGAGTTACTTACTTCGTGCCTGGTTCCTTGATGAACTCCTAAACCTCTTCTGCTCCTGTTTGGGATGCCATTGTGGGCACAGTGTCTGGGCTGCTCGGTGTCAGTGTCAGAAGTGAGCACTCTGGACTCCCAGGTTCTGTACTGCCCATCCCCACCCATGCACCAGGAGTTTCCAGTTGGGAAATGCTGCCTCTTGCTGACCACCTGTAGTCCTAGAATTAAGGGAGAGAGGCCTGGGGCAGTGGGCTCAGGACCAGGGTGGCCATATAAGTGGCCATGACTCTAATTTTGTCTCTACTTGGAGCATGAAAAAGTCCTGGGAACTATGTTCAAAATTATAGCATAGGAGGCAGGTGCTGGTGACTCATGCCTATAAATCTTAGCTACTCAGGAGGCTGAGGTCTGAGGATCAAGGTTCAAAGCTAGCCCAGGTAGGAAAGTTTATGAGACTCTTATCTCCAATTAACTACCAGAAAACTGGAAGTGGTACTGTGGCTTAAAGTGCTACAGTGCTAGAACAAAAGAGCTCAGGGACAGTGCCCAGGCCCTGAGTTCAAGCCCTGTGACCACCACCAACAACAAAGACCGTAGCATCAGAAACAGGGACACTTAAACTTGGTACTAGTGACTCATGCTTATAATCCCAGCTCTTTGGGAGTCTAAGAATTGGAGGATCCAAAGTCAACTAGGGCAGAACATTTATCATAAAACCCTTTCTTAACTTATAGCCGGGCATAGTGGTCTTCTAACTTCATGGAAGGCTGAGATCACAAAGATCACAATTGCAGACCAGCATTGGGCAGAAAAGTCAAGGAGACCGTCTCTATAGAAGAAGCTAAGCATGGTGGCAAGACTTTGTCGAAAGATTAACCAGTATAAAAAAGGGGAGTGGTAAGGTGCTTGCTTATCAAGTGAGAGTCTCTGAGTTCAAATATCAATATCATAAAAGGAAGGATAGGAGGGAGGGAGGAAGAGAGATAGGGAGGGAAAAGGGGGTACCTAGACTCACTCTATGCCTTAACTTTAGTTGGAGCTGCTCAGTAAAATTCCCCAGGGACTCAGGACAGCTCCCCCTGGACTGTGGACTGCTGAGGTTACACAGGCCTTGGTGTCTGGTCATTCCCAGACTACCACCTATAACACTCTAGAAGTGATAGCCACAGGACCAGGGAAAGATTTTGCCTGGAATTGGTCCTGTCTTTCTTTGGTTTTGTGTTATGTTTTCCTTTTTGAAACAGGGTCACACTATGTAGTCCCGAATGGTCTTGAACTAGAGATTCTCCTCCCTCAGCTCCTGAATGCCAGGATTACAGGCAACTATCACCACAGCCAGTTTCAGCCATGTTCTGTTTTGAGGGGATGAGTAGGTGGTAGGTATTGCAACTCCATACTGCATGCTTCTGGATAGGTGCTTTATCACTTGAGCAACATCTTCTTTTTTTTGTTATCAGGTTTGAATTCAGGGCCTAGGTGCTAGCACTGAGCTTTTCTGCTCAAGGATGGCACTTTACCACTTCGAGCCACACTTCCACTTACAGTTTTCTGGTGGTTAATTGAAGATTAGAGTCTCATGGATTTCCTGCCTGGGCTGATTTCAAATCTCCATCCTTAGATCTCAGCCTCCTGATTAGCTAGGATTACAGGCATGAGCTACCAGTGCCCAGTTTAAAACCACATCTTAAGACCTAGATTTTTGCTTTAAAATATTTTTTCTCTGGGTTTCTTTGGCTTGGTCTGGCCTTGAATCAAGATCCTCCTATTGTGACTTCCTGAGTAGCTGGGATTACTGTCGTGCACCTAGCTTTTGATGGCACAGTGTATGTAATTTGCGTAAATTATTTCAATGGATTGGTGATAAGTCATTCATTTTTTGAGACAAAATTTTTTGTGCTAAGTTTTTTTGTTCAGTATTTTTTTATGAATGTACTCATGTACATGTTTCTGCTGTATCTCTCTAATGACAATAAAAATAGACATTTGCCTTCATCTGTAAAATCATGTTATTTTAAAACAAATAAATGAATTAGTCAATGAAATGCATGAGAACAATCAGTATGAAGTCTCCACTGAGGCCAACAGCTGCTCCCACAAGACAGATAGCATCAGTCCTATTGGGTTTCATTCCCCCAGGTCCTGGTAAGATGCTCTGCCCACAGGAGGAGGGGATATGCTTGAATGCCATGCTGAATACACCAGGGATGAGTTCAAGTGGAGTCTGGTCTAGAAGAAGAAAGGCTGCAGGAATAACCTCATTCCACTTGAAAACCATGTCCGTGTTCTTCCCCACTTACAACATCAGCACTAGGTTTGAACTCAGGGCTTTGAGCTTGCTAGGCAGACATTCTACCCCTTGAGCCACGCCCTTAGCCCCTTTTGCTTTCATTGTATTTTGGATAGGACGTTACTTCATCTATGGTTGGCTAAGACCTTAGCTGTGATTACAGGCAGTGTGTCCCACCAAGCCTGACTCCTGAAAAAGGTTTTGTGGGCTGGTTTTATGCGTGTGTGTGTGTGTGTGTGTGTGTGTGTGTGTGTGTGTGTGCGTGCGCACGCACGCGCACGTGTGTGCGCATGTGCACATGAGTGTGCGTGCAGTGGAGCTTATACTGAGACACACCTCCATTTCTGGCTTTTTACTGGCTAATTGGAGATACTCAGGAGGCTAAAGTCTGAGGATCTTGGCTTGAAACCAGCCAGGGCAAGAAAGTCTGTGAGACTTATCTCTAATCAACTAGCAAAAAAGCAAGGAGTGGAGCTGTTGCTCAAGTACTTAAGCAAAATAGCTCAAGGATAACCCCCAGGCCTTGAGGTACACACACACACACACACACACACACACACACACACACACACACACATAAGGAAAGAAAGAGGGAGGAACAGAAGAAGGAAGGAAGAAAGGAAAAAAGAAAGGAAAGAAGGAAGGAAGGAAGAAAGGAAGGAGGGGGGAGGGAGGGAAGGAAGAAAGGAAGGAGGGAGGGAGGGAAGGAAGGAAGGAAGAAAGGAAGGAAGGAAGGAAGGAAGGAAATCGTCAATTGTGCCTCTAATTCCAGTGCTCTGGAAGCTGAGGCAAGGGGACATACAATCAACTTCGGGTACACAGTCTGTCCAGAAGAGGAAGAAGAGGAGGAAGAAGAAAAATGAGGTGAAGGAAGAAGAGGAGAGGTGTTGAGGGGGTAGGAGGGAGGCAGGAAGAGCCCCACATGGCGCCTCCAGCTTTCAGGATGCCTGTCTGTCACACATGCACTGTCGTGTAGAATCAATTTCTCTTGTAAAACATGCTGTCAGAGACCAGGTTTCTCTCTCAGCTGCTGCCTATTTGGAATGGATGGGGAACAAGCGATCAAGATCAAGGCTGTGCTGCTGGAAGGGCTGTCTCCAGGTTCCTGGGTGTTCCCAGCATGGCTTGGCACCTGGTGGCCGGCCCTGTGGCCTGCTTTCCAGGCACACATGTGATCTGTAGCCAGTTGGACTTGGACTGTGGGATGAGGTGTGAGAATGGTCCTCAGACAATCTGACTGGCATTCTGCTGCTGCTGGCTCACACCTGGAATCCTAGATTCTCAGGAGGTGGAAATAGGAGGATTGAGGTCCAGTATCAGCCTAGACAGAAAAATCTGTGAGACACTATCTCCAGTTAATAAGCAAAATGGTGGGTGGGAGGCCTGTCTCCAGTGGTAAAGTACAAGCAAGTTGAGCAAACGTATGAGGCCCTGAGTTCTAGTGTCAGTACCCTGGGGGCGGGGGGGAGGGGAAAACAAGAGAAGATGTGTAAATGTGTTTTCTCAGGGTGGCTCAAGTGATCCATTGCATTTAGACCTCAAAGGACATCATTGAATACAACCAGACTGAGCTGTTCAGAAAGTGCCACCACATAGTGAGGACCTCGGTGCCAGGAGAGATGAAAGGCCAGGCATCTGAGCCTATACTATGTCACAGGTCACCCCCTGACAAACCTCTACCTTCTATGGCAGTATACAACACTTGGGGTGCTATCTGAACCCTGTCTCAGGTACAGGCTGAGCATTCCCCTTCCCACTTCCTTTCTCGGGGACTTTTGTTGTTGTTGTTGTTGGACAGTCGGTCATGGGGCTTGAACTCTGTGCCTGGGCGCTGTCCCTGAGCTCTTCAGTCCAACGTGAGCACTACTGCTTGAGCCACAGTGCCACTTCCGGTTTTCTGGTGGTTCATTAGAGATAAGAGTCTCACGGACTTTCCTGCCCAGGCTGGATTTGAACTGTGATCCTCAGATCTCAGCCTCCTGAGTGGCTAGGATTACAGGTATGAGCCACCAGTACCCGGCCCTTTGTTTTTGTTTTCTTTCAGTTCTGTAGAGGCTTCATGCTTCTTTTACCTTGGGACACTTATTCCATTCAACCCCTTCTGTCTAGAACCCCAGTCCTTTATCTGCTCTGTTCTTGTTGTTATCTTAATTCTCAGCATCCAGGCTAGATCCCTCAAGAGTCCTGTGTCCTGCCCTTTTCCAGCTCAGCCCCATTGGTCTCCTTCATAGCCTTTTTGTAATGGTAATTCGATCATTTGTGTGCTTTTTCTCCATCTCTTTCTTCAGCAGACGATAAATTCCATGGAGATGAGAAACTGTATCATCTCGGCTATGGTCTGAGTGCTCATGTCACCTCAAAATTCAGATGTTAAAAACGGACTCCCAAGATGATGGTATTAGGATGTGAGATATGAAGTTATTAGATATCCAGGGGATGGTTAGGTCATGAGGGTAGAACCCTCAGCAATGAGATTAGTGTCCTTTCCAAGGGTTCCTGAGGGATGCTATTGGGTCCCCCTGCCGTGTGAGGACGCTGTAGAACTGATCACCTAGGAGGAATGGGCCTCCTTGATCTTGGATATCTCAACCTTCAGACTTGTGAGCAATGAATTTCCTTTGTGTATAAATACATCACCCAATCAGAGTCAGTCTTGATCATGACAGATTCCACAGTGCCTCTTCCTGCTTCTAGAGCAGATACTCAGTAAATGGTGGCATGTGTAAGAAAATGAAGCAGTGGGAAATCAGACTTTAGACTTTATGTGGAGTTACAAATCTTTAGACTTTATGTGGAGTCAGACTTCTGTTGTCTTTATTGTTGGTGGGGACTGAGCCCAGGGCCGCCTGGTACATGCTATGCAGGAGTTCTACCACTGAGCTACTGTTTTCTGATACATATTTTTCAACCTCTACTATAATGGGACAGTTGCTGGAATGGCTATCAAAGCTCTACTGAGCCCAGAGGAAATGATGAGAATGGACAGCTACTGGGCTCATGTCCAGGTTCTGCTGTGTGAGACCCAGGGACCTGCAGATAGGAACAGCTCCCCCACAGGAGTCCCTCCTCACCTACAAAATGGGGTTAAGAACCCCTGAAGGTGGGCCAATTGGTGGGAAGAATTCTAGTCTGGTTAGTGTGAAGAAGAGGGCTGCCTGGGGAGAGGGCGGGGAGTTCTGCCAAGGGCAGTTATCCAATGGGAATGAGCAGGGGAGTCAACCGGCTAGTTCTCATCATTGAGGGTGCAGTCAGTTGAGTGGATGCTCGCTCTTCCTTCTTTCCCAGATGCCTCGGTGGGTCAGAGCCCACAGGCTCCCCTCTGTGAGGAGAACAGATGGCTGGTGAATTCCTGAATGACCGGGATTTCTCACTTCTCCAGGTAACAACAGCACAGCAGGGAGGGGACACGTGACTGCCTCAAAGTCCAAACCACCCAGAGCGGCTTCCGTGGCTTTCATGAGTGAGTTCATTTAAGAGGTGATTGAGAATATCACAGTGACATCTAGTGACCTGCAGAAGGGTACCTACAGGCCAGTACACATACATCGACCCCTTTATTCCTGGACGCAAGCTTACCCTACTCAGGCCGGCCCTCTCTGCTAATGCTTTTGTCACTGGAAAGAAGAAGAAAAGCCCAGATTCTCAGTAATATTTCCTCCCCCCCCTTGGGAATTAGGATGTTTGCTTCCAGCACAGAGGACCTGGGGATTATTTGAACAGCAGCTTCTGAATAAAAGTAAACAGTCCTCTGGAGAGAAAGAGAAAAAAAAAATTCAGCCAAATTCCTATTTCCCAAACTCTTCCCTGGGTGCTTATTTACCACAAACCAACGCGCCTCTTGCTGGACTCTAATGAGTCTAATGAGGCTCTGTGCACACCAATGCTGATTTTCTAACTCGTAGAGCAAGATGGATTTTCTGGGCTAGGGTGGGTTTTTGTAATGTTCCAGTGTTTTGCTTTTGATTGGGTAAATCAGTCTGGTTCTTCCTCAAATCGCAATTCAGGCTTGACTGGCAAATGTGCCCATTTAGGAACCACAGGTCTTCCTGAACATTATATATGTTGCTTATTGGGACTGTAACTGAACCATACTTGCAGGGTAGTTCCCAAATAAAAGGGAGTGCTGGCTACTTCAGACCTACTCATGTTTTCTGTCCGTTCTGGAAGGCAGTGCCCTCAGTGTCACCAGGAGCTCATGCCCACTGCTGATAGTGGTTTTGTACCTCTGACAGTACAGGTTCTGTGGGCTAATTAGCTTCTGTCTGGTCACTACGCAGGGTGGACACTGGGAAGTCGTGGGAAATGCAAGCACACACTGCGGTGTGCTGTCCCATCCCCAACCTACAATACTGCCTTTTAGACTGTGGTCATGACGACCACCACATTTTCCTCTGTTGCCTTCCACAGCTCTTAACATCAGTCATTATGTGAATCAGGCCATCCGTCCAGGATCCCCTACATTGGTATTTTTAAAGGTCTCAAAGGAAGAGCATATTTTTTAAATTACTCATGACTTCTGGTGATGTAGATTTGGAGTATTTAGCATTAATGAGCAGGTGGGTGTTACTTGAGGGCACAATGAATGGGCTACTATGTGACTCCATACTGCAGTGCTTAGCTGCATTTGCCACCATCTTGAATTGATCTTTGCCTCTTGGGGCTGCACCCTGATCCCTGGGGCAGTTGTAGCCCTCTGGTCTGGTCTGTCTTTTACCTTTGCCCCTACATCCACCTCAGTTTCCATCTAGCTGCTTATGTTGCCCTTTTAAACCAAAGCAAACCATGAAGGGCATTTTTTCAAAGTGGCAATGCATCTGAATGGGAACCAGGTGGCCATCTATTTTAAAGGAGGCAGTTCTTTTTGTAAGGTCAAATCTACTTTACTAGGTGTTATTTTTAGCAGTGTAATGGTGTCCTTTTTCATAAGACTGACAAATCCTACACAAGAAGAAAAGATGGGGCCCAGCAGTTTAAGGAGATGTCATTAGCAAAAAACTAAGTCTAGCAGAGTAAAGTGGCTTCTCTCCGGAAAGCAATTCTTCTTTGTCTCGTCTCTGTTCACAGCTCATTAGTTCTCTGGGAATCAGAATAAGGCGTTTCCCAATTATCTGGCCACAGGAGAATGTTGCTGATGGATGGAGCTGAGCTTTACAGCAACACACACACACACACACACACACACACATATCCTGGCACCATCCAAAGAGGTGGGTCTTTCCTTATTCTTGAGGGAACCCTGAGAAGCTCTTGATACTATAGCCCTGCCCCTCATCTCTGGCCTTCGGCAAACTAGGGAACCTCTCTGTACCTCCACAGGCTTATTGGTAACAAGGGGACTCATAGGCATTCTCTGCAGTGTTTTGAAAATCAAGTGCCAATATCCAGAAGTGCCTACTGTGTTCATTCAGTGGTATACATTCAGAGATATTTTCACGGCACTGTCTTAAAACACAGTGGGCAACTTTTGCTTTTATTTTTTGCAACTTCAATACAAACAATTCAAGTTGCCATGGTCCTTGTGTGACAGAAGACACACAGTTGAGAGGCAGGCCAGAAACTAGAAGTGTAAATAAAGGTACATAGGACAAGCTACCAGACAAACAGGGTATCTTCCCCACAAGGTCAGCTAGCTACAGGAGCTAGATCTCAAAGTAGCAGGAAGAAATGATGGGCTGCCTCCCTGATCTCACAGGAAGCCATGGGGGGCGGGATCTGAACAGAAGAGGCGTGGTCAATGTCCTTTTTGCCCTGGTCCTGTGGCAATAGTACAACATCTAGCAGGTACCAGACCATTGGAGAGAAAACTTGTGAGCACTTATCTTCTTGAGTTTCTTGAAGTTTCTCCATTATGTGAGGATATATGAGAGTTAAGGCAGGAAGTCAGTGCCCCAAACTTTTAGGGTCTGACAGGTGTGCTATTTCTTTAGGATTTTGGAGTGGCTCAGTCTGAGGGACCCAGTCTTTAAAGTAGGGCTTAGCTTTCTGTGGTCATCTGTGAGATACGGGCTCAGGGCCATGAAATAAAGACTGTGACCTAGAGCAAGTGGTTTGTATGTAGGAGCAGTGATTTGAAAGTTACCAAGGGAAACACCAGCCATCATCAGACTCTGTATTTAATTGTCCCATGTTTATTCAACAACTTCTAGCCAGGTGCTGATGGCTCACATCTGCAATCCTAGCTACTCAGGAAGCTGAGATCTGAGCATAGCAGTTCTAAATCAGCACAGGCAGGAAAAGCTATAATTCTTCTCTCCAATTAATCACACAAAAGCCAGAAGTGAAGCTGTCACTGAAGTGGTACAGCACTAATCTTGAGTGAAAAGCTGAAAGACAGCATTCAGGCCCTGATTTCAAACCCCAGTACTGGCAAGATAAAAGAAAACCAAAAAAAAGGCCCACTTTCTAGAAAATGATTTGAACATTTGAAACTTTAGTTAGATCAACTAGTCATGAAGGTGGAGATTTCCTTAGGATAGGAAGGGCAGTCTTCAGCTGGTAGAAAGAAGAGTAAGCACATTGGGATTTGTATGTTACGAATTCAGTACACATCAGCTCTGGTCTTTCAGAAAGCTTTAGAATAGGATTGTACTGCTCCTTTCTTCAATCACTTCTATAACTTCTAGAGTTGGCAGAGAAGGATTGTGGCTTCTGGAGGCGGCAAGCAGCTAGAGAACGGCAGAAAGGCTCATCTGTCCAACCGGGCGATGCCTCCAAAACATACAGGAAGACAGATATGAAACAGAAGCCAGGTTTCCATCCAGCCTCCTCTGCAGCTTTCCATCCCTACCTCACTACCATAACAACTAGTGTCATAACCAAAGACACGAACTGGTTCTAAGACCAGCTATCTACCCTGCTCTCTACCCTCTAGCCTGGGATCTTGCTAGAGCCAGGGCTGAACGTTAGCCCCAGCCGAAGGGGTCTAGCTGCAGCTTCCTCCATCCTAGGCACCCAGTCTTAGCAGGGAGCCCCCTTGTCTTAGACTCTTGATTGCATGTATTTTATCTACTGTGGTGCATTCAGATGCCTGCCTCCCTTTCTCCTGAGAGGGGAATAGAGGCTCATTCCTTGTTCCCTGCAAGATCAGCTTTAACAACAAGATGCCTGGAACAACAGCCCCAATGTCCTGTCCCTGAGGGACTTGCAGAGATCTCTACTTGCCACATTGTCCACCTTTCAACGTCCAACCCATTGTCAAGCACAAGACTTCCCACTCCTGCGTGGGGTCAGAGCCCATCCCAGGACCCCTTCCCCTTCATCCCTCCAGCCCAGAACCTAGGAGGCCAGCCTGAATTCAACAAGGTATCCCTTATGAGCCCTCTGCCCCCATGTGGGGCCAGAACCTGGGAATGGAGCTGGGGTTTGGGAGAAGGCAAATGCTTTGATTCTCCAAGGCCATGTGAGAGTTGTGAATGCTGTGTGTGTGTGTGTGTGTGTGTGTGTGTGTGTGTGTGTGTAATTCCATGTCTGGGAACATCTGATTTCTCTCTATAGGATCAAGCCAGGGAATCACAGGCCTGATTTTTGTCAACATGTGCTTCATCAGCCTGGTAATCTGTATTCCTTGTCCTTTACACTGATTATAAGGCTTTTTCTCTACTCCCTTTCTTAACGTTCTTCCTTCCTGGATTCTCACACCAACTTCCCAGGGTAGGAAGAAGCAGCCTTTCTCCTCCCCTTCCCTGGTCCTCATATTTCTTCTCTTGCCTAGCCCATCCTGTTGAAGTAAGATTCAGGAGCTGCCCAGCACCAGCCAGAGACTCTGGTCCAGCCTGGCCTGACAGTGCAGCTGTTTCTTCAGTCACCTGTCGGATCTGATTCACATCCTACTATACACCTGGATAGCCAAGGTGTGCTGAGCACTGAGGCAGGTTTTGGGGAAGATTCCTCTTCCTCCTCTTCTTTGGTGAGACAGGATCTGATCTTATTATATATAGCCCAGGTTGTCCTACAAAGATTGATCCTCCCACCTCAGTCTCCAAAAACGCTGAGATTACAGACGTGTGCCATCATGTCCAGTTTTCCACTCTTTTCCTTTCCTCTCTATCTCGCCCCCATCTCAGTGCTACACATGACCCTTTCCAACTCAGCTTTCCTTCAGGATCTCATTGCAGGCACTCTGGGTTGTGAGAGAAAACTACAATGAAGGAGGTTCTTGGGCCAAAAAAAAAAAAAATCCTACCAAAAAATCAAACAAACAGACAAAAAAATCAAGAACTGCCAGGGTTCCCTTGGATGGACAGTAGAGGGCACCGTGCGCTGAGCGTGAGTGAGCTGGACAATGGCATGCTGCCTGTACCTGTGTTCCTAGGTGCTCAGTAGTTGAGTGACTCTGTTTCCCAGTAGGTCATAGTAGAAACCGCAGTATAGAAAACACGCATACTCAGTGGATGACAGAGCGGGGTGGGGCTTGCACTCTGCAGCTCTTAGTAAATGGCTCAAGGCCTCAGATTTAAATATTTAAACGTTCCCCCATGACTTGGACGAGTCCTTAGCTCACAAGGGCTCAGGGTGAACTCCAGGCTAGAAGCTGGAGTCTCCAACTGGAAGAATAGATCCTCCCTGATCTATGGACATGCCTCAGTGGTAGGAGGTCGGGGATGGGGGCAGGGGGTTGAGAGCCTCTAGGGAGGCCTTTGAGTACCAGAGAGGGAAGTGACTGGGGCCAGTAAGCGGAGAGAAGAGAGATGCCACAATGCCACTCTCACCATGGGAAACCTACCTGGCCCAGCCTTGAACTAGTGTTGACAGAAGCTTGAGAAAAGGCATCACTGTCCCAGGGGCCTAGGCCTGGTCCCTGAGCCTGACGGGAGGGTGGGTATATATGCTGCTTCCCTCCACAGTGTTGGGGTCCACAGTGTCTGGGCCCCCAAACAGCACACTCAACTACCTGCCCTTTCTGCTCTCCCTTACTTTGTAGCAAGTGCCTGGAAGGTGGCAAGGGGAAGCTGTGGAGAGCGAAGAGTCCTCACACTGAGCCCCTGGTCTCCTGGGACCGATGTAGCACATCCTCTACATCCTGTTCAGCCTCTGCATCCTGCTCTGCCTCAGTACAGGCCCCCAGCAGTGGGGGGCTGGGAAGGTACTGGAGGAGTCGGCCTTCCCGCTTCATTTCTGCCAGCTCCTTGGCACAGCAGCTGGGTGTGTTGGTCTCATAGGTGTCGTGGAAGGTGTTGTAGTCCACCTCATAGAAGCCCTTCTCCAAGGTAAGGACGGGTGTGAACCGGTGGCCCCAGAGCACCTCTGTATCCATGTAAGAACTTCGTGCTTGGCAAGTCATACCTGAGAAAATAGATGTCACGTGCATTATGATATAATCTACTGTCCATCCACCCACCCACCCATCCTTCCATATTTTCAACAATCTATCAGTCTAATTATCCATCCATTCACCCACCCATC
The DNA here is from genome assembly GCF_000151885.1 of Dipodomys ordii. Taxonomy (NCBI): domain Eukaryota; kingdom Metazoa; phylum Chordata; class Mammalia; order Rodentia; family Heteromyidae; genus Dipodomys; species Dipodomys ordii. The sequence continues at coordinate 7,545,659 of NW_012267226.1, forward strand.
CCTCCATCTATCTATCATTCTATCTAATTATCCACCCATTTGCCCACCCATCCACCCATGTACCCATCCTTCACTCAGCCATCTTTACATCTATCCAGCACTCTGTCTATCCAGTTGTCCATCCATTCACCCATCTACCTATCTATCCATCCTCCTACCCATCCTTCCTTCTATTCAATAATTTATCAGTCTAACAGTTATTCATCCATCCATCCACTCATGTACCCATCCTTCATGCACTCATCTTTATACCTAGCCAGGAATCTATCAGTCCATTCAGTTATCCACCCATTTACTTATCCATCCATCTATTCATTCACCCCTCCTTCCACCTATTCAATAATCTACCATTCATTAAGCATGTCTTCAGGCAGATGCTGTACGATTGATCTGTACCCATTTCTAAGTAAGCATTTTTTGAACATCTATTTGTGCTAAACAACCAGAGATATAAAGCAAAATAAGACCTAGTCCTTGTCCTGGAGAAGCTCACAATGTGATGGGGACAGAAAACTGGAAGCAAACATGCAAAATTCCAGAGAACATCTCTAGAGATAAGAGTGAATAATTTGGGGGGAGGTAGTTGAGGGAAAACACTTGATTCTTGAAATTCGCATTCAGGTACAGAAGACTGAGACAGGAGGGGAGGCAGACAAGGGGCTAAAACCAAGATGAATTCAGAATGGGGGAAACATAGAAGAGCTGGCAGAATTCAGAACATAAGGGGATTGTTTGGAGTAACCACAATATGGACAGAAGCCTGCATGCTCCTGCACACATGCATGTTCATGCACATATATATGTACACACAGGAAGGGGAGCAGTCACCCCCTCCCCGACAGACTTCTTGATCTGAAGATGCTCTCTAGTGCCTCCACGCCCTCCCCACACAGCCCTTACCATGCCCGTGTTATTTTTAGGTATTGCTCGCTTGCTCACTCTCTCCAGAGAGGGAGGGCAGCTTTGTTTATGGATGAGGAAGCCTTTGAACATAAGGATCACAGGAAAACAGCTTTCTAGTTATCCTTTGAGCTTAGGAAAGGACTAGTTTGTGCACTTTGGGCACCTTTCTGAGAGGGGTATTATACAAATCAAACCCAAGCCAAAGGCTACCTCCACCCACTTGTGCTCCAGTGTCCAGACACCCCCCCACGGGACCCCAACCTTAATGGGCTTTTTGCCTGCTCTTAGTTCTCATGGGGAGGCCTGTCTAGGCCAGGTGTCTCCATTCAATCCTTACTCTTTTCTGCACACTCCCTAGCCCCAGCAGAAATATAACTGTCCACCTCTAAACTGGGCACTGACCAATCTAAAACCATAGGCTCCCACCCAGAGCCACTGGGACCAGGACCTCTTTGGGAGCCTTTGGGACCAACTTGCTGAGCTCTGCCTACTCATTTTCTAGTGAGCTGCCTTGCAGCTAAAGGTCCTGCTTAAGTGCCAGCCTGCTCGTGACTCATTCTGTCACTTTACCACATACAATGGCAGGGAATACACATTAACTCTGGTGCTCCATTTAGCCATTACATCTTCCCCAACAACCCCATGGGATTAATTTTCCTGATGGGTTGACAAGTGGAGCAAGAATCCAAGCTCACCCAAGTAGGCTGTGACAGAGTATGTGCTCCTCAAACCAACTAAACTCTTGGCTTAAGATCAGAACAATTAGGTGAGTGATTTTCCTCCTGACTCCCAGGGTCTCCCAAGGGGTGGAATCCTGTCTCTCATAATGGAGACAGAGTAGCCCAGGTTGAGGGGAGGAGGTCAAGCAAATCAGACAAGTCAGTGTTCTGACTTGGAGGGAGGAGACAGTGGGCAGAGTGAGCAATCAATCTCTGGGGGCATGTGGGTGCTTTCCCCACTAGCAGAGATGGAAGCTGTGGGAATGTTTCTTTGCCTCCCTCCCTTTTACTTGATCCTTCCTTCTTGACCTCACAGTGGAGCAAATCCCAAGAAAGTAAGCCTGCTTTCTGATCGTGACTCTGTCACCAAGGGCAGAGTGACCTGGGCATCCTGGCTCTGTAAGAGGCAGCTTCCTGAATTCTGCCTGTCCTTAGCCCCAAGGGCTCTCCCAGCTGCTACCATATGCTTCCTGTTCAGGCTCCGGCCCCCAGCAGATGGCCAGGCAGCCCCTCTGGCACTGTCCCTAGAGCCTGTCAGCACCCCTGCCTGGTTCCACTGACTCAGAAACTAGAGCCCCGGCTGAGTCCCCCCACTCAGCATCCAGCTTTCAAAGGCTAGGCAAGTGTGCTTGGCCACTAGCAGGCCTTAACATTGAGGGGTAGACTTGAAAATGAAAGGCCTGGATCTGAGCACTTAGTGTCTGCTTGAGCCTTTCAAGGAAACCAAACCCTATCCTGTTGTCTGCAAGAAAGAGAAGAATAGAAAGGTGCATCATTCTGAGGATGGATGAATTCTCTATACATCACAGGGAGGGCCTGGCTTGAGGCTCAGTCTACTTGATGGAAGGAAGGAAGGGATGGAGGGAGGGAAGGAGGAAGGGAGGGAGAAGGGGAGAGGGAGGGGGGAGGGAAAGAGTAGGGAAAGGAAACGAGGAAGAGGACAAGGAGGAGGAAGAGGACCAGGAGGAGGAGGAGGAGGAGAAGGATGGTATATTGACGTAGGCTCTCCTCCTTGAGGAAGCCCTGCCCAAAATGTGGGATGGGATGTGTGGATCCCAGACCTCAAGCTTCCTTAGGAACCATGTTCTCTGGAGCGAGCCACCTTAGAGCCATTTGCTGAACAGGGCAGTGTGTCTGAGACACGTGGAAGCCCTCAGCTCCCAGCTGCCCGTGAGAGTCAGCTGAACAGGAAAGCGCCAGACTGGTCCCAAAGAAGACATCTTTCCAGGCATACCTAAGTGGATTGGCACACGTCTGTGTGGATGCACTGATTACTGCAAACAGAAGCTGTGCTTGGCTTAGGGAGGAAGGCTGAGGGGAAGTTGCTCCAGGGAGGGGCCAATGGAATAGTCCCTGCCTCACGTCTGACTCCTTGGTGTTTTTGAGAAAGAAGAGTGCAAATCCCTGTGAGTTTAGAAAAGGCTGCCTGTGGCAAACTGTCATCTCCTGGAGATAACATTCATAGTGGAATCATGAGGTCCTACTCTAAAGAACCAGCTCCCGTCCGGCACCAGTGGCTCACACCTGTAATCCTAGCTACTAAGGAGATCTGAAAACCAAGGTTTGAAGCCAGCCCAGGCAGACAAAGTCCATGAAACTCTTAGCTCCTATTAACCAGCATAAAGTCAGAAGTAGAGGAATAGCTCCAGTAGTAGAGCACCAGCCTCAAACAAAGAAGCTTAAGGACTTATGCCCAGGCCCTGAGTTCAAACCCTAGTACTGGTAACAAAAACAAACAAACAACAAAACCCCTCAGTTCCTGTAATCACCCCAGATTTTTCAGGGTTATTTGTAGCTGTCAGGGGAGCACCTTTTCTTGTTTGGCTTCTGTTTCTATCCTCCAAGGATGTGGGAGGCTCCTAGCCTGTATATGTGCTTACATTTTAGATCTGTTCCTGAAAGTTGGACAAGCCCAGCAATGCAGTCATTTATCATGACTCCAACTTGAGTGACAGAACCTTTCAAATCACATTAGAGACTGGACAGGCTACCTCAGGATTCTTACATACAAGCTTTCCAGTTCGGGTGTCCCAGTGACCCTTGCTCCTGGCAAGGGTAACTGGACTAGGAAGAAGACAGATGTCTTACCTGTTGCTTCCACCATTCCTTCTAGAATGACCACCACTTCGAACTCCTCCTGATCCAGCTGAGCCCTGGACATCTCCCAGAAAGGGCTCTTCTCATTGATTTCGTGGGAGATGATGAGCGGAGACACCAGGAAGAGGCGGTCATCGCCAGTGTCGAAGCCCACGTTGATGTCGGTCTGGTTCAGGGGGATGAACTCCCCTTCTTTGGTCTGCCGAGACTTGATGAGCTTGGCCCGGATGGAGGCCTCTACGATGTGGGAGTTGCGGAGGTCTCCCACCCGAAACATGAGGCACAGCTTCTCATCCCGCATGGAGATGACCGCGTTGTTGGAGAACATGAGCGTCTCCGCTCTCTTCTTGGGCTGGCTGATCTTGACAAACATACAACCCACCATGAACGCATTGACGATGGAGCCCAGGATAGCCTGGACCAGGAGGAGGATGATCCCTTCTGGACACTTCTCAGTGATGACCCTGAAGCCGTAGCCAATGGTTGTCTCCGTTTCAATGGAGAACAAGAAAGCAGACACAAAGCCACTGAGGTTTTCCACACAAGGAATCCACTCTTGGTCACCAACGTGGTCCAGATCGCCCCGGATGTATGCAATGAGCCACCAGATGAAACCAAAGAATAGCCAGGTGATGGTGTAGACCATGGTGAAGACGAGCAGGTTGAAGCGCCACTTGAGGTCCACCAGGGTGGTGAAGAGGTCGCTCAGGTAGCGGTAAGTTTCCTGCACGTTGCCGTGGTGAACGTTGCATTTCCCGCTCTTCTCCATGTAGCGCTGGCGGGGCTTCTTGCCTTCGGCCAGCAGGCGAGTGCGGTCGGTGGCAATGGGTATGTAATCGCGAGCCTGCTTGGGAATCTTGGTGGGGTTCTGGGAAGTTACTCCAATCTCCATGTCCTGGTTCATCGCATTCCTAGAGTCACCAGCCATAGCTGGGGCACATTGAGTTAATAAAAATAAAATAGGATAAAGAGATCATTGTGAGTGAAGAGGGCTCTTGTGATTCCCAGAGACCGAAGATTCATGGTCATTCTGACCTGGGGGCACTCATGGGTGATCTTCTAAAGGTTTGTTGAGCTGTCCACAGGTGGCTCACAACTATAATCCTAGCTACTTAGGAGGCTGAGATCTGAGGATCACTGTTCAAAGCCAACCATGGCAGGAAGTCTAGGAGATTATTAACTCCAATAAACCACCACAAAAGCCAGAAGTGGAGCTACCCTTGAATTAGTGACAGAACGCTAGCCTTGAGCCAGAAAGCTAAAGGACAGCACCCATGCCCTGAGTTTAAGCCCCAGTACTGGCTTAAACACACTTACACACACACACACACACACACATACACACACGCATGCACACACGCACGCACATGTTGTTGAGTGAACAAATAAATAGGGGCAAGGTATACATAAAATAAGTAAAATATTTCAAGAAATCTGGCAATAATTTGAAAAATAATAAGGACCACAGTGTATAAATGCATATTCTATGCTATGTATTATAGACAGAGTGCCACTTGTAACCAAAATAGCCATCCCTTTTTGTACTGTGTATTCTGTGGATTTTGAATGATGCCTTTCCCTCCCTTAGAAGGTATGTCCCACAAAGATATAATCTTGGGTCCTTTTGTTCTGAATACATTTCAAGCAACTAGAACATTGTCTGGCCAGCCTTATGTATTCAAAAATACTTTCTGAATGAACAAATGATAACTTAAGAAAACAGAGTCCCAAAGAAGGGAAGTGATCATCCCTAGGTCACCACACAAGGAAAGTGCTAAAGCTGACATTTGGATTCCTGCTTACCTGGTGCACAGCTTGTGCTCCGTCCTTTATACTTGTCTGCCTCTTTTCTTTCATCTAATTCTTTCAGCGGCAGACAGAAAGGAAAAGGCGGTGTGTGTCTGATTCACCAAGTGGTAGCTTTTGCTGTCTGCGTGGGGAGTCTGGCCGCCTGAGCGCTCACTAAAATGACAAATGGCTGCGTAGCTCCACCCTTAAAACTTTGATCTAATTATTCCTTAAGAAATTGAGATGTTCTCGTGCCCCAAGCCTTTCAAGAAAAGTCTGGTTTGGGAGGTTATGTCACATTTCAAAGAGACACCCAGAACACCTGTGGTATCCAGTTTACTTTTTCCCTGCCAATGAGCTGAAATCCATTTTAAATGTTTTCAGGACGGTTGAAATAAAGAAAGACCCGAAGAATCTCTGCAAATTAATGAGAGCTGCTTGAATCTCTGAATGCCACAAGCCAGCTAATGTGTAAGAAATATGCATATGTAATCCATATATATGTATATAAATGAGCTTCAGAGTAGGATTATGTATGCATAATCCTTCCACAAGTCTACTAGACAGTTACAAAGGGTCCATTTTTCAGATGAGAATAACAGAGCTCACATAGCTTGGGGCTCACCGTATGGCCACAGCTGTACAGTGATCCACAGGCAGTGATGTTCTATCACTCAAGCTTAGATTGATAAACTGCCCCCTCCAGAACATTCCATGAGCTCCAATTCTGGGAGATATCCCTTGACAGGATAATGCCACTCTTATCTTTCTTTATAAAAATGTTCTTGAGTTTCATTCCTTCCCACCCCATTGTCATTCTTTGTAAAACAGCAACAGTTTGCTGTGACCTGACCTGTTGCTATTTTTCCCAGACAGGCTCAAACTCAAGCCCTGAACATTTCCAGAGACTGATACACTGATTTTGATTGTTGCTCTAAGCATTGAGAGATCAGACACGGTCCTCACTCGTAGCCTTGGACCCGAGCCACATTCCTTAAATCCCCATAAAACTTCACACCGGGCACTATCACTGCAGATGGGCTGTCTCTCCTGGGGATACAAGTTCCCCTAGTAAACCTTCTCATCTGACCCTCTTGGGCTCCAATACTTTCTTCAACTTGGCATAGCTTGGCACAGTCCTTTGTGAGAATGCTTCTGTTACACTTTGGGGGGTGACTCCAGCCATGGGGTTGGGTAGATAGAATGCCAGGAAATGAATAGAGCCACACTGTGAATGTCCTATAAACCACTGCATCGTTGGCCAATCAAGGTGATCTCACCCATGCTGAGTAAGTCAGAAAACTGACTGGCCTTATCTATTGCTACCCCAGTGACTGCAGCCATTTCAAGGTAGCCTTTAAATGTCATAGGTAAGAGTGATTCTAAAGGCTATTTGTCTTAGCCATCCATTAGCCACTTGCCATTCTACACAAAGCCACCTGCTCCCTGCTCTGAAACATGGGCATTACGAAGACAAATGAGATCAGGATGGCCATGTGTAGGGCTACTGGGCAGAATCCACACAGGACTTTTCTCTTCCTAGGTTGGGTTGCAAGGAATAGGGGTTTAAGCAATTTGGTTCAGGACCAAGACTAGCTTTTCTTTGTAGTGCCTTGAGCTTGTGAGGTATGCTGCCAACTTCCCAGCCCTATGAACTCCTGGAGACCCTGGCTGAGACGGTGTCTCACCCAGCCACAGATGCTGGGCAGGGCTAGGGCAGGGCTGGGAGAATGAGTCATGGCAGGGCACTTGGGAAAGTGTTCGCTCCTGCCCTCCACTCTGGAGGGAAAACAGCTTTGTGCTGATTTTCTGCACTGTTTCCTTCTTTATTTTTAAACCCACTCTCATGCATTCTTGTAGGAGAAGGCTAGTGCTGCTGTAGAAATACAAAGATGTTTTCTAGGACACATCAAGCCAGGTCTGAAAACACTCCACAGCTGGCAGACAGGGAAAGGCTGTTTAGTTCCCATTAAGACTAGTACACATTCTCCATGTAGCAGGGATTCCTTGCTCCACTCAGTGTGGAGCTTGAATTCTAGCTCAGTGTTCAACAACTTGATCTGTGATCTCTGGAAAAAAAAATCTTAACTTTTCTCACCTCAATTTCCTCTGCTGTGAATCTCAGACAATATGTTCAGCTCTGAGAGGTATTACAATGACTCCCAGAAAGCATATATGATACAATCGTAAGTTTATGCACACAGTCATGAACTGCATGAAGACACTTTGATCAATGATGATTGGCATAAACAGTCGGCCTTATGCCTGCTTGGCAGGCTATTTACCACTTGAGCCACACACTCAGTCCTTTCTACTTTAGTTTTTGAAGAGGACTCTCTCTCTCTCTCTCTCTCTCTCTCTTTCTTTCTTTTGCTCCTACCTATGATTCTGGTATAGTGGGGATCACAAACTCACACTACCACACTTATTAAGATAGCATTTTGATAACTCTTGCTGTGCTGGCCTTGAATATCATCCCTGATCTCCATCTCCCAAGTAGATAGAAGCACAAGCATGAGCCATAGTGCTAGACCCATCTTAGCCACTTTAATTTGTATAAATGAACTCTAAAATGTTTGCACAAAAAGATGGTGCATTGTTTCCAGAATGTCTCTCCATCATAAGGCTTGTATATATTCATATATACAAGTTGTATATATTCATAAATGCTCCTTGAATTTAAATATAAGGTAATCTGGGAGCAGATGGCATATAGCCATAATCCTAGCTCCTCAGGAGGCTGAGATCTGAGAACCACAGTTCAATGTGAGCCTGGCAAGGAACGTCCATAAGATTTGCATCTCCAACTAATCAGTAAGAAGCTGGAAGTGGAACTGTGGTTCACGTGGTAGAATTACCAGCCTTGAGCCAAAGTCCTAAGGGACAGTGCTTGGGCCCTGAGTTCAAGCCCCAGTACTGGCTTAGACACACACCTACAACCCCCTACACACATACACACTGTAATGGTCCATGAGCCTCATTTTAAACATGAAGAGAGAGCAAGGAGCATCTAAGCCAACAGTCTGAAACCAATCTGCAGGGTAGGTATTTAGCTGCTTGGCACAGGGTCTCTGTGATTCAGATTTCTTTGTATGGTAAGCTACATGCCCATCCTATAAGCCCTGGTCTCTAGTCTGTGTGCCCATCAAGCCAAACAGATTTTTCAGAACAACAAAGATGAACTTTAATCAGATTTTATGGAGTCTATTCATTAGGTATCCATTCAGGAAACTCTAATTGAGGAACTACTATAGTTCAGCCCTCTAGCTGGGAGCTGACCATAAAGCAGCAAAGGAGATAAATGCAGACCCAGACTCCCCGCTGTTTATATTGTAGCACTGCCTCTTTGAACCTTGGGTTTGTGCAGAAATGTGTGTAGAGAGAGGCAGGGAGAAAGGCATCAGCTTGCGGGCTGCTCTCTGCAGGACATAGGACAAGCACCGACTTGAGTAGATCCTATTCTACTGCTCACCTTGTTACTGCTCTTCGTCCAGCCTCCCCTGTGCCTGTGGAGACACAATGAAAGATTTTCAGACAGAAGGCTTCAAGTCCAGCAAAGAGGCTTAATCCCTTTGTTATAAAACACAAGTGGATGAAGAGACTCAAAAGAAACCAAATCACAAAGAGTTGTATTTTAGATGATAGATGAGTGAATGTGACATCCGTTTAAAGGGATCTCAAAAAAGCCCAAAAACACCCATCACAGTGGAGAAGGCTCCATGTCATAGGGCGGTCTAGAACACTGGGAGCCTGTGTAGTAGCTTGATAGAAGCTTGGCTTGGAGATCAGTGGATGTTCTTAGAAAGAACTGGCTGGATGTCTAAGCTCAGAGTGTCTCTATCTATGAAATGTGGGTCACAAGCATCTTCATCCATTCATTCCTCCTTTCTCACATCTGCTGAGCCAACATCTGCTTTCCCTGAAGTGTGGGACATGGATGAGATTGGAGTGAAAGTAATGGAGGAGACATTTCTGTCACCCATAGCAACATATTTGAGTACTATTCTGCAAGAATATGGTGACTGTGGCCATTGTTAAAATATGGAAAAGCTCCAAAATTGATGGTGAATAGATGTCTCCCCAACACCTGTTCAGGTTAGCAGAGAGGATTGTCTATATAATTATACACCACTATAATCTACAATCAGAGGATTTAGGAAAGGACCTGTGTGCCCTTGATTGGGTTCTGGTACGTGGCCCAGTTGTCACTTTGCTGGTGCAGGTGTGGAGAGTTTCCTTCGCATGGTGGTCTGTCGCTGTCATTGTCGCCCTTACTTCTAGCTTCCTGAATGCCCAGAAAGGTCATGGGGGATGAGTCTCTAATCATAGGAATCCTTGGAAAGGACTGGGCATTTCTTGAAGAAGATTGAACCGCTAGAATTAGATGAGAGGAAGATTTCTTCTCCTTTGCTGTTTAAAGATGGAGGGCGAGGAGGTGGTGACCTTCAGGGGCTGACACAGCTCCCAGCTGGGAAGACAGCAAGGCAGTGGGGCTGAGCGCTGGTGGCTCATGCCTGAAATCCTAGCTACTCAGGAGGCTGAGATCTGAGGATCGATCACAGTTCAAAGCCAGCCAAGGCAGGAAAGTCCATGAGACTCTTATCTCCAAGTAACCACCAGAAAACTGGAAGTGGAGCTGTGGCTCAAAGCTTTGAGCAAAAGAGCTCAGGGACAATGCTCAGGCCCTGAGTTCAAGCCCCACCACTGACAAAAAAAAAAAGAAAAGGAAAGGAAAAGGTAGTAGGGACCTAAGTTCTTCACTGATAAAAGAATTGAACTCCAACAACCACCAGAGCTGGAGAAAGAGTCTCAAATGGGAATAGTTACCTCAAGCCATCTTGACTCTGGCTTGAGAGAACAGAGCACATTGCCACACATGGCTAGACTTCTGTACAACTGTGAGCAGAATAGAAAACAATACAGGAAGGGTTGCAGGGACAGAAGGACTAGGCATTAGACCACCTGCTTTGGTTCTTGTTCTTCCTTAAGCTGAGGCCCTCAGAGTCACTCCTGGAAGCCTCGATTACCTTGTTTATAAAATGGGGCTAACAGAACTCATCAAAGAGAGTTGCTGAGAAGTTTCTAATTCCTGGCTTATAGGCATTCTCCAAACTGGCAGCTACACCTGACCCTTTGCCTGTGTGGATTCCACACTCGTGGATTCAGTCAATCACAAACCAAAAATATTCGGGGGAAAAAAATTCATTGAGAACCAGACATGGTAGTACACACCTATCATCTCAGCTTCTTGGTACTGGAGGCAGGAAAACCACCGTAAAGTTAAAGTGAGACCTTAGCTGAAAAGCAAACTAAAGCGAAGGCAAAAGAGGCGTGGTTCAAGTAGTTAGACAGTAGGCCCTGATTATTGCAATATATATATATATATATATATATATATATAACACTTTATATAACTTTTTACTGAATGAGTATAGGCTTTTTTTAAAAAAAAGATAATTCACTACAAATATTTTCATAGTATATGAAAAGTCAGTATCAGTAATCCAGAAATGATTTAACTCATACAGGAGGGTGTAATAGCTTATATGCAAGTGCTACACTGTGTGCATAAAGGAGTAATATTTTATTATTCACCAGGTCCTGGAATCAACAGGACTGCAAGGTTATTCTCTAGCAGGGAGCAGAGCTAGGATGCAGATGCCCCTGGGTAGCTGGAGGAATAGACATGGCTGGCAGAGTTCTGGAATGTCTCCAGCTTCTATGGAGTCCTAGTTGGGAGCACCCAAGAAGCTGTGAAGACCTTTCCTTCTTCTGATCTCCACTTAGGCAGACCCTTGCTGGTGCTGGGTCCAGAGAGTTTCCTTCACACTGTGCTCCGTCACTGTCATAGTCTCCCCTGCTTCTAGCTTCCTGGGTGCCACTGCACTTCCTTGGAATGAAAGGCGTGGGAGCCAGCACCCTGAGGCACTGGGCAACAGGGGGACCCTTAGTTCCAGAGTGCAGCTAGAACTAGGGCTCCCTGAGCCATGCAGCCTCTACAGTCTCCCCTTCCCCCATACAGGTCCAGACAGTGTCCCTCTTGTTGCTAGAAACCAATTCTCACCTCTCCTCCCCTTCTGTAGTCCCCTGGCAGTCCCCTGCTCAGAGGCTTCCAGGGGTGAAGCCAGGAGAGCAGGGCCTCCTCCTGCCCCAGGCAGGAAGAGCAGGAGTGAGAGGTCAGGAGGGGCCTGGAGAGAAGGGATCCAGCAAGCTGGCCCAGACGAGCACAAGGCCCAAGACCCTCCCCTGCAATCCCTCTTGTCTGAGGGGGTGAGGGTGGGGTCAGCCATGACTCCAGCATCCTAGATCTTGTATCCAAGACTCCCCAAATACTATCCCAAATACAAAATTACCAGCCTTAAAACAAAATTCTCTTAGTGTACTCTGAGGTTTAATGGCATGGAAACCAGTAGTAGAAAACCTTTAAAAGCCCGCCAGGTCTTCTGTTCGTAAACCTCATCATTTAACAACTTATTTGTTCCATTAATGTAAGGGGGGGGGCAGGTGCTTATTCTCGAATTCCATCAACCTTTAAAGGGCCTGTTCCTGAATTCCTGGTTGTTGAACTCAAATTTAGTCCAGGTCATGTAACAGGATGTAGTAGGTGTGAATGCCCAGAGGAACAAGGCTTCATTCCTTCACTCAATTAGTCAGTCAGTGAACTGGGAATTTACTTCATGCTGGGCCATGGAGAGGGGGAGGAGGAGGTAGAGATTCATGTCCATGACTTTCCTGTGTTTTCCACTCAGGGAGATCTTGCAGTAGTGCAGGTCCTGACTCATGAGGCCTGGGCTTCCCCAAGTCTGCATGTTTCCCCAGGAAGCTGACACCGCTGGTCCTCAGCACACACCTGAGCATTAAGGCTTCTCCTACTGGGTGCATGGTGAACTCAGCCCTGGCCCTGTGGGTCTGTCTGTCTGCCTGCCTGTCTGCCTGTCTGTCTGTCTGTCTCTCTCTGTATATATGTGATGGTAGCTAGACCAGCCCTCAAACCAGCGTCTTCGGTAGCTTTCATGCATGGATGGGCTGATCCCAGGCTGCTCCCCGCTGCCCTGGCAATGCACTATCCTTTTAGTTCTGCTCCAAACAGAAGGCCCAGGAAAGGGGTCCTTCTAAGTTCTCCCCGGGCCAGAGTAAGACATGATCCCCTGTGCCTGGGAGGGGCTGGTGTGCCAGGAGCTGGGAGAGGAGTCTTGGGGGGCTGTGGAGCCAAGGGACGATGTGGATCCAGGAATAGCTGGTGTCAGACAGGACACTTCAGCACCAGACAGCTGTCCCTGGATACATGGGTCTCACTGCAGGGTTGCTTAGGGCTCTGTACAAGGGAGCTGGCAGCGATGCAACTAGATGTCCTTAGGGGGAGGAGACCAGCATCCCTGGGGAGCAGCCACAGGTCCACAGGTTGTCCTTGCTCCAGTGCCTCTGCTCCTCAGAGGGGAGCCTTGGACCTGGGCCGTCAGCACAGGTAGGATTGTTCTTGAGAAGAAAGCCATGGTGGAGAGGACTACGGCTGTGCCTCATTTGGACCCAGAGAGGCCCCAACATAGCTTGCTTCTTAGAAGCATCTAGGCTGATCTGTGGTGAGTTTCCTGTGCCCTTTGCATTCCCTTGTGCCATATATATACATATATATGCCATATATATATATATATGCCATATATATATGCCATATATATATATATATATATATATATATATATATATATATATATATGTTCTAGGGCTTGAACTCAGGGCCTGGGTGCTGTCCCTTCACTTTATCACTCAAGGCTGGTACTCTACCACTTGAGCCACAGTTCTACTTCCAGCCTTTTGCTAGTTAATTAGAGACAAGAGTCTTACTTGCTTTAACTGACTGGGTTTTCTTCAAACCTCCATTCTTAGATCTTAGCCTCCTGGGTAGCTAGGATTACAGCTACCGGTGCCTGGTTTTGTTTTTGTTTTAAGCAAGTGCTCAATTTATCTCTGGAAGACTCAGAGGGGAGAGGGAACTTGCCCAACGTCACACAGCTCGAAAGCAGCAGAGCCCTACTTTGAACTGACCCTGGCCTAACGCCAGAGCCCACTATCACCTAGTCTCCAATTTCCTGTCCTAGTCTCCAATTTCCTGTCCATCACAGCCTAGTGACCTTGGTTCTGAATTATAGTGCTGACTCTCTTAGACACATTTTAAACTCTGTCTCACTCCCCCACCCCCACCCCACCCCTGCCCTGAGTCCCTGACTGGGACTCAAACTCAGTATCCGATGCTTTTGCTCATTGGCCAGCACTCGATTGCCTAAGCTACCCATCCAGCCCCACGTCTTATACTCTTAATCATATCTTATTCCATAAGTCCCCCACCTTGAATCTCTCTCTCTCTGGAATGAAAATATACAGGAATCCACCAGGTTCAAGACACAGCTGCCATTTCAGCAGGAAAATTCTATCCTGTTGGATTCTAGTATAATATACTTTTGCCCCCTTGATCCAAGTTAGTATAGATTAAGAACAGATACAAGGTATAAAATAATAGCAATATTAGTGTTGGGCAGGATTATTCTTATGAAATGTAATTGGCATCTATTTTGCATTCTTTCAGAGTCCTTGGGTTGGCTCCCATTGAAGGGCTGCCCAGGTTACATTGCCTAAGGGCAAATAAAGGCTGGCATGGCGACTTCATTTCCAGGATGCTGGCCTCAGAAATACTGGTTGTGACTCTTTATGAAAGACAAACACTGAACGATTTCACTACAAGCCTCGTAGGTGGTTAAGATTTCTGTCACAGCCAGAGGCCTGTTGGTACCAATGGGGTACCAGAAGGTGAATCTAGGGCCTCGTGAGCCTCAGTCAGTCCAGATAAAGGAGAGAAGACTCACAAAGCCCTCCAGTTGCATCTTTTGCTCCCCCTCCTCACTCCTACTGCAAGTCTGAGGAAGTAATCAAATTGCCTGCATTACTTCCTGCTATCTAGAGACAATCCAATGTCCAATTAGAAATGTTGTGGATGAATCCCCTGGTTATTTTGTCATTAAAGAAAGGCAAACACTTGGGAGTTTGTAATAAAGATAAAAAGAGAATCCTAAATGTTGTTTCACTTAACGATTTTTCAAGGAAGACAACATTCTTGTCTGAAATGAGAAGAGACAAAGCTGGCATATAGAGAGTTTAATTCTTTAGATAAAATACAGAGACAAAAATGCAGTATTTAACCAGGCATTGGTGACACATGCCTGTAATCCTAGCTACTCAGGCTGAGATCTGAGGATCATGGTTCAAAGCCAGCCTGGGCAGGAAACTTGATGAGACTCTTATCTCCAATTAACCACCAGAAAACTTGAAGTAGTACTGTGGCTCAAGTGTTAAAACACTTGCCTTGAGTTGAAGAGCTGAGGGACAGTGCCCAGGCCCAGAGTTCAAGCCCCACAACTGAAACACACACACACATACACATACACACACACACACACTATTTAAGAGATTTCATTTGAGTATATCTATGAGTCGAAAGCCTTGGGGCAATTTTCTAGAAAGCTGATATTTGGCCTAATTTGAGGTGTGGAGTACAGTGAAATGCGGTGGAGGGCAGGGAGGCAGTGGAGGGCAGGGTCTGAAAGGCTTAGTCAACGTGAGCTCCTTTTACTTTTCTTTTGTGTGCCAGTACTGGGGTTTGAACTCAGGATCTTGAGTTCTTGCTTGTTTTTTTTTTTTTCTGCTTCAGGCTGGCACTGTACCACTGGAGCCATACCTTCACTTCAGGATTTTTGCTGATTCATTAATTTGAGATAAGGTTTCCTTGGAATTGTGTGCATGAACTGGCTTTAAACCTGGATCCTCAGAGCTCAGCCTCCTGAATAGCTAGGATTACAGGCATGAGACATCAGCACCCAGCTTGAAGTAACTGATTCCTGAGCAGTGCATCCATGGTGCAGGACTGTGCTCTCATCACTGAACACCTGCTGAGCTCCCATGTCCTATCTGGCCAGCTGTGGGAGCCCTGCTCACAGCTGCTCACATCTGTTTATTGTAATACTTTGCTATGTCTTCTTGCACAGTCCCTTCTCCTAGGCCTCTGCAGAAGATGTATGAAAAAAACTGCAAATAAAAGGGCACAAAAATCAAATGAATTTCTTTCCCATTTCCCTACATTTGTATCTGTCTGTCTTGTACTTCTCCCTGTTAAGCCTGCTGTCCTCTCTGAAAGCAAGCAACATAGTTACATTTTCTTCACTGTAACCACACACTGTATGTACTCTGCATTAAATAATAAAGAGGATTAATAATTAAATCAAAATGAAAAACCACTTGTTCCTTTCTATGGCCCCAGAGACAGATTTTCTGAGTGGGTGCCAGCTTCTTAGTGAGGGTTAGAGAATATGATATAGAAAACATCAGCAAGAAGGCAAAAGAATGTGAACAAGTTTATAAACATTTGAGAAGGAAGGGACGGTGAGAGGAGAAAGATGAACTAGGTCTGAGACAAAAGCAGGGAAGCAGACATAAACAGGTACAATCCTAAGAATTGGAGCAGAAGCCTACTGGGGGCAGAGCATACTATATGCCAGATTTTTTTTGAATGGTTTGTATTCACTCATTTATTCTCTTCCCAAAAGACATGATGCAGTTACTATTTCTCCTTATTTTATAAGGAAGCCAACTGAGGCAAAATGGTGAGTTGCCTCCAAAGCAATCAGTTGCTGGATTTAAACCCAGGGTGAGTGGCTCTAGATTTACACTCAACATCTAAGAAAGCAAGGAAGAAAGAATGCCCCAGGGCCAGAGAAGACCAATATCATGGAAGAATGAAGGGAATGTGAAGAAAAGAGGAGAGTTACAGTAGGGGGTTGAGAATGGAAGATGATGGGGTGAGTAAAGGATGAATGGGAAAGAGTGAATTACAGATGAGTAGACACTGTGAGAGTTGGGAAGAAAGAGCTGATAAGTGAATTGTCCGAGGGGACATACCATCATTGAGAATTTCCTGTTAGAACCTTCCAATTTGCCATGTTTTTCTTTGACACATTTCCAGCTCTTTTCAAGACAAGTGCTACCAGATCCATTTTCCAGAAAGTAGACTGAAGGTCTGAGGAACAAAATGATGCCTAAGGTCATACAGTTTTAGTTCCTGGCAGGGCAAAAAAGAACTTCTGAGAACTACAAAGTAACAAGCACAAGGTCCAGTCCACTAAAAGTGTTAGTTGATTGAAAGACTCAGAATAAAGATGGCAGCTCTCCTCAAGTTGACAAACAGATTGAATGTAGTTCCTAACAAAATCTCATTTTAGGTATAGATAAATACCTAAAATTAGTAGAGGAAGACAAATAGCCTAGATAAAATAATTTTGAGCCAGGTGCTGGTGGCTCATGCCTGTAATCCTAGCCACTCAGGAGGCTGAGATCTGAAGATCATGGTTGGAAGCCAGCCAGGCAGGAAAGTCTGTGAAATTCTTACCTCCAATTAACCACCAGAAAATCAGAAGTGGTGCTGTGGCTCAAAGTAAAACACTAGCCTTTAGCAAAAGAGCTTAGGAACAGCCTCCAGGCAGGGAGCTTAAGCCCCACAACTGACAAAATAAAAATAAAAATAAATTGAAAAAGAATAAAGAATCAGCTTACTCATTTCAGAGTTTATTAAATAGCTACAGTGAACTGGACTAATTTGATATTGGAAGAAAGAAAGACATACTTGTCAGTGGGGTGGAACAGAGAACCCAAAATACATCTTCACAAAGATGTTCAATTTGTTTTCAACAAAAATGCAAAGTAAGCTGGGTATCAGTGGCTCATACCTGTATTCCCAGGTACTCAGAAAGCTGAGATCTGAGGATTCTGGTTCAAAGCCAGCCTGGGCAGGAATGCCTGTGAGGCTCTTACGTGTGTGTGTGTGTGTGTGTGTGTGTGTGTGTGTGTGGTGTGTGTTGGTCCTGGGGCTTGAACTGAGGGCCTGGGCACTGTCCCTGAGCTTCTTTGCTCAAGAGGCTAGCACTCTACCACTCGAGCCACAGACCCACTTACAGGTTTTTCTGAGGAATTCATTGGAGATAAGAGGCTCACAGACTTTCCTGCTCTGGCTGGCTTCAGACTCCCACCTTCAGCTCACAGCATCCTGAATAGCTGGGATTTTAGTTCTGAAGCACCAGTGCAGGGCTTGTCTGGGAGGTTCTTATCTCCAATTAAGTACTACACAAAAAAGGTGGAAGTGGAACTGGGGCTTAAGTGTTAGAGCACTAGTCTTGAGCAGAACTGCTCAGACAGCACTTAGGTCTTGACTTTAAGTCCGAGGACCAGCGCGTGCGCGCGCGCACGCGCGCGCACACACACACACACACACACACACACACACACACACGTGCAAAGTAAGATAGCCTTTCCAACAAATGAAGGAACAGCCATCCACAGGCAAAAAAAAACCAAACCCCAAAACAACGAAAACAAAAACCTTGACCTAAGCCTTAGACCTTATAAAAAAATCTTGGACTTAAATGCAAATGATACAGCTATAAAACATTTGAAAATAATATGGGGAAACTTTTGAAAGAATATGGAAAGAATATGGTACAAAATCTAAGATATCAGAGACTTCATAATCCCTAATAAGAAAAACTGAAAAAATAATTTTTATCAGAATTGAAAACATGTTCTCAGCAAAGATCCCCCCCCCCCCAGCCCTTATGAAGATAAAAAGACAAATGATAGAGTAGGAGAATTTAAACTCCACCCTTGGAGGACAGATTAGACTCCTCCCTCCTCTTGGCTAAGTCTCCACCCTGTGTCACCTAGGTAATTGGCACACCTGGAGGCAGTCACCTCCCCCACCCTAAGATCACTACCAAATCCAGTGTGGCCACACCTTCTCCCCTGCCCAGCCTTGGGAAGTCCTGGCCCAGGGATGGCTCAACCCTTTCTGGCTGCGTGGGCTTCCAACTTGACCAGAGGCCAGCCAGCAGTTTGGAAAATAGACCTTTCTTCCTGCTTGAGTACCACGTGGTGTTCTCATTACTCAGCAACGGATTAATTTACCTAACAGTGAGAATGCTTACAACCACCCACCCCCATCTGACAAAGGACTAGTATCTATATTATACAGAGAACTCTCATAACAACAACAACAAAACCTCATCCAATTAGCAAAGGGGCCAAACTCAGTTTACTGAAAAGGATGTAGAGAAGACAAATGGGAGCATAGGAAGATGGTTAGCCTAGTTCACCATTAGAAAAATACAATCTAACATCACAGTGAAGCGGGAGCCTAGTAGTACAGGCCTATAATCCTAGTTCTATGGAGCTGAGGAAAAAGGATCAGGAGTTTGAGACCAGCATGGACTACATGCTGAATCCTTTCTCAGGAAAGGAAAACAAACTATATTAAACAAACAAGACTCACAACAACAACATCCACTCATTGTTAGCTATTACTACAAACCTATCAGAAAGGCTAAAAGATACAGGACACTATATTGAAAAGGAACTTTACAATGTGGGGTAGGGGGGAGGACAGGAGGAGTTGGGGAGGTAGGGAGAGAAGTGATGGTGGAAAATAAAGGAGGAGGAGGAGGTAACAATGCTCGCTATGAAATGTACTCATTACCCTACTCATGTAATGGTCCACCCCTCTGTACAACATTTTTACAATAAAAATTAATAATAAACAAAAAGAAAGCCTAAAAGAAAAAAATTAACACCACTGAATCTTGACAAAGACATAGAAAAAGTGAATCACTGCTAAAGCTGTTGAAGAAATGTAAAATGGAAGTCACTATGGAAAACAGTTTTGACAGCTTTTTGTTTGTTTGTTTTAAACTAAATGTACAACTATCATATGAACCAGCAACTGTACTTCTGGGTATTTATCTCAGAGAAGTGAAAAATATGTTCACACAAAACACAGTGCACAAATATTTAGAGAAAGTTTATTCATAGTAGCCCCCTACCTGGAACAACTCAAATATCTCTCAATAGGTAGATGGTTAAATAAGCCATGATACAGTCATACTGTAGGCTGCTATACAGAAATCACATTCACACATACACACTAACACACAAGTATACACACATACACACAGGAACCTGAATAAATCTCCAGGAAACTGTGTTGAATGACAAAAGCAAATCCCAAAAGCTTACATGCCATGTGAATCTTATTTATATATTATTAATATTGGGACTTGAACCCAGGGCCTCACATTCTTCTTTGGCATTTTTTGCTTAACACTAGCACTCAACTACTTGAGCCACATCCCCACCGATAGCTTCTTGCTGGTTAATTGGTGATAAGACTCTCCCACATTGTCTGTCTAGGCTGGCTCTGAGCCTTGAGTCTTAAATCTCAGCCTCCTGATTAGCTAGGATTACAAACTTGAGCTGGTTCTCTGCATTATTTCTTAAACTGTAAGTAAATCTACAAGATCTAAAATTAAAACAATATCTATAGATTAAAAAAAAGAGAATGAATATAGTTGGAAAAGGGACTAGACTAAAGCTGAATGCAGGTATGGCCAAAAGAAGAAAGCTAAAGGGGGGGAGCGTGGGGGAAAGAGCCAAATGGAGCCAGGAAGGGAGGGAGGAAGCAAAGGTAATCAAGTATGAGCACCTGAAGGGGTGCGGGGAGGTGGCCAGAGAGGAGGCTGGACTGGGATCCCCCGGGAATTATAACCTCGGTGGTAGGTGCTGTTGGGGAGATGCACAAAAGCCCTGGGGAGGGAGACCTGGCTTTGCCAGGGGGCATCAGAAAAGTCCGACCGGGCCTTCCAAAACACATCTGCTGGTGGCCAGGAGCTGGAGGCCAGGAGTTTCCCAGGAGTGCAAGCCCAGGCCCAGGCTTGCATGTCTGACCTTTCCTCTTCCAGCCTTCCTCTGCCCTACCCTGTGTCTAATTTGTGCTGTCTCCTCTCTAAACCGCTTCAGGACAGCCTCCATCCAGCCACCAGCACTTGTGTTTTGGAAGGCCCTGTAGGATTTTTCTGACCACGCCCCCCCAGCCTCGGGCAAAGCTAGCTCTCCCTCCCCAGGCTTTCTGCACATCTCCTGCACAGCACCTACTACCTAGGTTATTATTTATTCTTTGGCAGGAAACCTTTGCCAATAATCCCATCTTCTCTCTTTGTGCTCACTGAAGAGAGGCACCATCTTCTCTCTTCACATCTTCTCTCTTAGGAGTTCCACACGGAGTTTGGAAAAGATGTGAGTAAATTATTGAGCCCATTGGACCAAGAGGTTTCTGCAGAACAGCAAAGGCCACCTGACTTGGGCCAGAGAGGCCTTGTATCTTGGTGTTCAGCGGGACTGCTGGCTTTAGCACAGTTACCTGGCTGTCAGGATCACTAGGACTGGACACCTGGAGCTTGTGTTAGCCCTGGGGATGGCCATTTTCCGGGAGCAGAGGCAGCATCTCATGCCTGTTGCTCTCCTGAACTTCAATCCCTTATCACCATGGCAAATGCTCAGTGGGAATTTCTGGTCTGGGGATGGAGGGTTTTGTGTGTCTGTGTGGAGGGGGGGGGGCAGGGAGGGGGGAGGGCGGGAATGTGAGGTCCAAGGCAGCAGGTGAAATCCTTGTGGCTCTTGCTCCCCTCTCCTGGCTTCCTCTCTGAGCCCAAGAGAGAATATATAGGAAGATGACTTTGGGACTTGGTGGTTTCTCACATTTCTCTGAAATGTGAGATGTTAGGGGCTGGGAGTATATTCAGCCCCAAACAAGCAAGTCAAGGTCAGGCGGGTGAGCCTGCCAGCTGCAGCCCCTTCCTCCCCACCCCCTTTGTCCTCAGCCTCATTGCCCTTCCTCCCCACAGGGGTTTATCCTTGGCGGCCCATCAGTGCTGGTGCCACCTGCCAATTGACCACATTCTCCCTGACCTTTGCCCCCCACACTGCCGGTGGTTAGAATGATAATGGAACTTAACACTGAAAGCCCCAACCAGCATCTCCATAGTCCTCGGTTAAAGGTTTGGCTCTGACATTTAACTCAACACAGCTCTTGGCAAGGCTTGATGCCACTCTGGGCTCCAGGGGCGAGAATAGCTCCCTTATCAGAATGTCAAGGTAGGAGGAAGTAGATACTGAGGCCGGTTATCTGTGCCTGGGGATTCTGTCCTTTCTGTTTTCAAAATAATCTCAGAGATAGCCATTTTCCAAGTTGCATTTATGTGTGTGTGTGTGTGTGTGTGTGTGTGTGTGTGTGTGTGCCTACAGACTTTTGTGTCTGAACTCTCATTCTTCAGTTAGAAGCCACAGAAAGATTCTCCCATGGCTGATGACAATCTGTCATAGTGGTTGTCTGGTGATTTGTCCTCTCTCACAAATACAATGGCTGGTTTGTAATTCACACAGGGTATTAAGTTTAATCTAAACAATGGCTCCTATGAACTACTCCTGGCCCCCTGCTTTCTCTCCTTTGTCCTCCCATCTAAAATTCCAATCAGTACTGGCTTAGGAAATGCAAACAAGCTTTTGCTCATATTCTTAGAAATAGAAAACATAAGCCTGACCAAGAGGATCTCATTTCAAGGTCTTTAAAAATTAATAATTCCTGGCACATGCTAAATGATCAAATAAATGTAAGTTAAACTGACTTACAAAAAGAATAGCCAGGTGCCAGTGGCTCATACCTGTAATCCTAGCTACTCAGGAGACTCAGATATGAAGACTGAGGTTCACCAGAAAGCCAGAAGTGAAGTTGTGGCTCAAATGGTAGAACACCAGCCTTGAAAGAAAAAGCTAAGAGACAATGCTCAGGTGTTAAGTTCAAGTCCCAGTACTGCCATACACACAAAAAATAATTAAAAAATTAAAACACACACACACACACACACAAACCCAAACCCAGCCTGGGTTCACGTCTGTAATCATAGCTACTCAGGAGGCTGAGGATCATGGATCAAAGCCAGCCCAGGCAGGCAAGTCTGTGAGACTCTTATCTCCAGCAAACTAATCGAGAAAAAGCTGGAAGTAATGCTATGGCTCAATGGTAGAGTGCTAGCCTTGAGTACAAATTGGCACAGGGACAGTGCTCAGGCCCAGAGTTCAAGCCCTAGGAACAGCAAAAACAAAACAAACTACAGAAGTAGATACAGTCTTTAAGTGCATGCATGCACATCACACTGGTGTTTTTGCTTCACAGGTCACAGGCAGAGTCTTTGTCAAGTTAACAACATGTGGAACGTGGAGAAGGGGTACTCATTCCCTTCTGTACTGTTAACCTTTTCACTGGTCACGAAAGCAAATTCAAGCTCAGTCAAGTGCTTGCAGAAAACCCCAAAGGGACCTTGCTATACAACAGCCTGTACCAGTGGCAGCTGGGCCAAGAGAACCTAGTGACAGAGTCACGTTGATGTGTTTGCTGGACCCATGGAGAAAGGGCGAAGCCTTTGGGGGACACGGCCCAGCTTGGGAAATCCTACTGAGATCAGAACAGGCAGCTCACTCTAGGCCAGCCCTGGGCCCAGGAAGCAAGCCCCAGATCTCATTTTCACTATCCTCCTTTCCACCTTGCTTTCTCCTCCTGAATTGCTTACTAGCTGCAGGGCACTTGTTTTCTGTGGAAGGCAGACCTTCCACCAAAGTGAGAAATGCTGCCTGTGAGTGAGTAGTTGGGGCAGCTTTTGGAGAGGCTTTGCCTGAATGCTAGCTCTCCTGTCAGTTGGAGAGCATGGTATGAAGTCCAGGAACCACAGCCACCCAGAAGGCCCTGGGGCCAGAGCAGAATACAACGTCTCAATAGATCAATAGTCTATAATCCCAGGGAAGCTTTTCCTGTTAGAACCCAGCCCAGGGCTGGATTCCTACAGCTCTGACTCTGCTCTATTCATCCCCCAGAATCCAGAGAGCCAGCGGATGGGATGTACCACTGTATCTAAGCCAAAGGCATAGATCTGAGAAGACCAGTACTTCTCCCACGGTTAGTGTTTGATAATGGAAAGACCCTGGATTTGAAGCCAGAGGTCAGAAGGCTTCAAGGATAACAGCACTGCATTTGTGCTCAGAATTCTATTAGCTTCAGTCTCATCAAGAAACCAAGAGAAGAAGCAAGCTCTGCCTCAAAGGACTGCTGTCAGGATGAACTCACTGAAATATGTTCTAGTGAGGAGCCACAAAGATGGTCTTCTTTTCACACTCTTCTGTTCCACATGGGAACAGTCTGTGGATCAGAGCCTGCTTCGGATGAAGATAAAGTACATTTCGTAGTTGGACCTAGATGAGAATCTCCTTCTGTAAGCTGAGGACCTCGGGCAAAGTTACACAGCCTTTCTGGGCTGCCATTTCTCACTCAGTAAAAGATGGTAAATTCTGCTTTTTAAAAAGGATCAGAAGAGAATAAATACTTGGAACTGGGCAGGCATTTACCCCTCCCCCTAGCCCTCCATTCTCAACCTCCTATTTTCGGGGTTCCAAACACCATCAGAGGAGCCCACTCTGACCTAACTCCACTCCACAACTTCAGGGGCTCTTGGAGTAGCATCCCAGGCATGAGAAAAAATAAAGATCAAAGCCAAGTGCCGGTGGCTCACACCTGTAGTCCTAGCTACTCAGGAGGCTAAGATCTGAGGATCATGGTTTGAAGCCAGTCTGGACAGAAAAGTTCCCATGAGACTTATTTCTAATTAACCACTCAAAACCCAGAAAGGTGTGGTGGCTCAAGTGATAGAGCACTAACCTTGAATACAAAGACGCTCAGGGACAGCACCCAGGTCCTGAGTTCAAGCTTCACAACCAACCAAAAAAAAAAAAAAAGATCAGAACAAGACTTCTCCCCTAAATTCCCATCCTCTGACCTTGCACACAGACCCAGGCCTTTCTGAACAGTTTGAGAGACATTTAGAAAGAAGAAAGGAGGCGTACAGGAAGTGACCTGGCAGCGGGGAGGGCAGAAATCACAAAGCCAAGTTTCCAATCTGGCCACACTTCAAAGAAAAAGCAAGATTAAGCCACCCACAGCGCATCCCGGCCCTCTCTGAGCCCTCCATGGAGGACGGTCATGTCATGTCTTCTTCCCTTCCTCCTAGGTGCCTGGCTTGTAAAGCCAAGACGGATGGTCCTGACCCCTTACCCCCACCCTCAGATAGGGAGATCTAGGGCACAGATGTGGGAGGCAGCCTCTGCTAAAGACAGCTCCAGTTTCCCTGGCTGAACTTTGGGCCCTCCCAGAGCCTTGGTTTGGAATCCCACCTGTCCCAAATCTGGGAGTCTCAGGAGGGCGCAGCGGGGGTGGGGGGTGGGAGGAGTATGCTGCCTGGGGTACCGGGCACCCCAGGGAAGGTCCATCCTGCTCTGGTCTGGGAGAGAAATGGGGAAGGAAAAGAAGCCAACTTACTTGTCCAGATGGGCGCTTTCGAGCGTCAGGATGCGAACTTCAGGGCTGTCCCTCAGAGGCTGTGCGCAGCGAGGCGATCAGGGCTTTGGTCCGGGCTCTGCAGCCTTAGCCATGACCCGCTCAGAGCCTCGCTCTTGCCGTGGATCCCGTGGGCACCGGCGGCGGCGTCTAGACCATCCGGTCCCTTCCCTGGCTGGGAGCTACCGGAGGCGCTGCGCCCTCCTTCCCACCTCCCTCCTCGCCCTCCTTCCCTCCCGCCCTCCCTGTTCCCTCCTCCTTCTGATCTCTTCCCCGATACAAAAGGATCTCCAGATAATAACGCGATTTAAAGGGCCATAGGCAGAAGGCAGTATCGGGGGTGGACGGTGGTTGGCGGGGAGGGCAGGGGCTCCACGCAACCCCTTAGACACCCGGTGTTTCCCAGGAGTTGGATGGAGAAGGGGAAGACAGAGAGAGGGAACTCCCCTCGGCTCCCTTTCCCAGCCCACCTCCTCTACAGCTTTCTGCCTGTCTCTGTGGCTCCCCGGCTGGTGTTGGGGTGCCTCCGGTCTTGCAGGTGCAAGGTGGGGGGGGCACCTGGATGTGAACGTGTGAGAGCGGCCCTGCCTGTGTGGGAACGCCCCCCACCTCCCGCGCGCGTGCCCCGTCCTGAGCAACCAGCATGGGAGAGTGAGTTTACTAAGAGGTGCACCGCTGCTCCTCTGTCAGGGTAGAAGACAGCAAGTCCGAGCCGGGGAGGGCTGTGCAGGCAGTCTGCCCTGAGGGTGAGGACATGGCAGGATTTGGGTGCCCTTTCTGACATGGGGAGCAGTAAGTGGGGGGTGTGGCCTTTCCTCCAGTCTGGGTGTCAGCTTCCCACTCCTGTGGCTGGGATGGAGGTGAAGGCCAGGGCTCACACCTGTCATCCTCACTACTCCTGAGGCTGAAGTCTGAGGATTGAACTTGGAAGTCAGACTGGCAGAAAAGTCCACGAGATATCTATCTCCAAGTAAGCACCAAAAAGTGAAAATATGAAGGTGTGGCTGGAATGGTAGAGGGTAAGCCTTGACAAAAAAAGCTGAGGAAGACAGCAAAACCCTGAGTTCAAGAAGAAGGAGAAGGAGAATAAAAGAGAAGGAAGAAGGAAGAAAAAGAAGAAGAGGAGGAGGAGGAGGAGGAGGAAAAAGAAGAAGAAAGGGGGAGGAGGAGGAGGAAAAAGAAGAAGGGAGGAGGAGGAGGAGAAGGAGGGGGAGGAAAAGGAAGAGTAGGAGGAGGAGGAGATGGTGGAGAAGGAGGAGGAGGAGGAGGTGATGGTGGTGGTAGTGGAGGAGGAGGAGGAGGAAGAGGAGATGGTGGAAGAGGAGGAGAAAGAATCTCTGCTGATTGGGGCTGGGAAGGTGGCTCAGTGGTAGAGCGCTTGCCTTGCATGCCTGAGGCCCTAGGGTTCGATTCCTCAGCACCACATAAGCAAAAAGAAAAAAGCCGGAAGTGGCCCTGTGGCCCAAGAGGTAGAGCGCTAGCCTTGAGCTGAAGAGCTGAGGGACAGCGCCCAGGCCCAGAGTTCAGGCCCCATGACTGGACCCCCCCAAAAGAAAGAATCTCTGCTGATCCCAGACTCTCTGCCCCCTGCTCCACTTTCCCCCAGCACAGTTGTCTTGTGGCTGGGTAGGAATGGCAGGGAAATGGCCCTCCAATGACAGAGATGAACAGCTCATAGGCCTTGTTGGGACTTCACTACCTCCTGGGCATTCCCACCTTGAGGAAAGATGTGAACATGATCTCTTCTTCAGTTTGTCTGAGCTGTAGGAGAGATGCAGGCAGACCCCTCCCTGCCAAGGGAGGGGCGGTGTCTGGGGCGGACCAGCAGGTGTTTCTAGGATTTCGTGGGTCAGTTGTGACCTCTCTGTGTCTAATACCCAGCCTATTGGGTTGAGTATGGGGAGGCAGGCCCTGACTGACAGCATGTGGCATTCCCTATACCTGTCTATCACACTGCAAGAGGGAAAAGAGTAGACTCAGGAGCAATAAAAAGACTGTCACTGGGATTGGAGGGCATCAAGTCTGTCCTAGTCATGGAAAGTAACCCCTGCAGTCCTCCGCTCCATCTCTTAGGGAGATGGGGGTAGGTGGGGGAGCAGGGCCTGCCCTGGATACACCCCTCTGTTCTCTGTAGAGAGGCTGGTTACTCAGTGTGACCACACTAGGCTCTGACTTTCTGTCCCCTTTAGGAGCTTTGGCCTGCCTTTGAGCTCATCTATGTCCGATGTTGGTTGATCTTATGGATAACACTAAGAAGAAAGGGTTTGCTTCCTTCAGTTCCCAGTTCTCGGTAGAGGACTGGCTGCATGGCTCTGAGATCCGGGTAAAACACAGATCTCAGAGGCATCTACTAGATCGTCAAGGTCTATGTCCCAGGGCAGCAGTCATTGGTCTTTGAGTAAGTATAATGACTGTAATATTCTTTCTGCCTTGGTTAGTTTGCAGGGAGGGGACTATCTGTTAGCTTTTGTGCTCAAGGCTGGTGTACTGCCACATGAGCTACATTCCTACTTTCTGGCCTTTTGGTGGTTAATTGGAGATAAGAGTCTCATGATCTTAACTGCTTGAGCTGGCTTTGAACCGTGATCCTCAGATCTCAGCCTTCTGAATAGCCAGTGCCTGGCTCTGGCTATTTTTTTTTTTAATTGAATCATCTGGGAAATGTCACTTTGTAAATATTCTATCAGTGATCTAAGCCCAGACCAGGTAACCGTTCTCAGCCAGGACCTGAAGAATGAGAAGTATGGAAATTCTAGTCCTGACTGGTTCGGTGCAAAGTTAAGGTAGCCAAAGATCAGAAATGGCATTTAAGAATAGGTGGAAAGATTGTAGAACTACTCAGGGAGCTTTTTAATGGGACTCAGCGTCTCATTGTCTGATCACTGTGATGTTGGAAAGTAACAGAGAATGTAAGTGTGTCATCACAGTTAATTAGCACGCAGACCCACCTCCTCTGTCCCTTTTATCTGTCTTTCTTACCTTCCTTCATCAAGCAGGAGATGAATTCACCATTCAAGTTTTCTCTTCGGAATATGACACTCATAAGAAATTGTTTTTTCTCCTATTTATAGAAGTCCCATTTGCATATATGAAACTGGTAATGTCTCATAAATATTTCTGCCAGATAAAATATTAATTAAGAGAGTTTGTGGAGTTATAGTTTGAAATTTTCACTCAATCTCTTTTTGTCTAAGACAATATTTTAAGTGCTTTTTTTCTTAGGTCAGGAGAATTTCTCAGATAATGTGGAAACCACAGTTATGCATTAATCAGTAAAATATAATTTCTCACTATTTAACAAATAGTCATATGGTTGCCACCCAGAACAAGGCAGGCACCAGTGGCTCATGCCTATAATTCTTGCTATTCAGGAGGCTGAGATCTGAGGTTCTTGGTTCAAAGCAGACCTAGAGATAAATCTGAAAGTCTTCGATCTCCTATTAACCACCAAAAGTCACAAGTAGAGGTGTGGCTAGAGGGATAGAGTGCCAGCCTTCAGTGGAATAAACTAAGGGACAGCACCTAGGTTCTGAATTGAAACCCCCATACTAGCATGCCCCCCCATGTCATGTGAGAGTACAAGGCCCTGAGTTCAATACCACCCCAAAGAACCATTACCAACACTTGCATTTACCTCAGATCATTTCTTTTTCCTGCAAGACAGAATCAGTAGTCTGAATTAGATGTTTCTGTTTCTCATAATGTCTTTTTTTCATTTAAGTAAATTTCATTTATCTATCTATCTATCTATCTATCTATCTATCTATCTATCTATCTATCTATCTATCTATCTATTTAGGTTGGTCATGGGTCTTGAACTCTAGGCCTAGGTGCTATCCCTGAGCTCTTCAGCTCAAGGCAAGCACTCTACCACTTGAGCCACAGCACCATTTCCAGTTTTCTGGTGGTTAATTGAAGATAAGAGTCTCACAGACTTTCTTGCCTGGGCTGGCTTTGAACCGTGATCCTCAGATCTCAGCCTCCTGAGTAGCTAGGATTTATAGGCATGAGCCACCAGCGCCAAGTGCATCCATTTATTTTTTTTAAATTTTTATTGCAAAGGTGATGTACAGAGGGATTACAGTTACATAAGTCAGGTGATAAGTACATTTCTTTTTGAATGAGCATCACCTCTTCCCTTGTTTTTTCATAATGTCTTTATTCGAAACACACCCACAACTGACCAATCAGTCAATCAGTAAATGCTGGCCATATGCACAATGATTCCTTTTTATCTGTACTTTCCTGGATTTCAGTTACATGCTATGATCTGAAAATATCAATTGGAAAATCCAGAAATCATCAATTAATAAGTTTTAAATCGCAAGGAATTCTGGGGAGCATGGTGAAATCTGCCACCACCCTGCTCCATCCCGTGGAAGCAGGTGAACCACCCCCTCTTCCCAGTACCTGCTAACCACAGGTTATCAGCTTGATTATTGTGGTATCTTCATGCTCTATGATAATACTGTGTTCAAGTAAATGTTCAAGGAAACATCATTTTACTTAATAATGACTCCAAAGCACAAACGCTGAAGGATAGATACGCCAAAGAGAAGCCATAAGTGCATATTTTAGCTGAGATAGTGCATGTTCTCAATCTAATAAGGAAAGACTGCTTGCATATCCCTAGAATGCTATGTTCCTTGTAAGAAGGAAACTTCTATGTGAAACTGGGAAAGAGGAAAAATGAATTTGTTAGTTTCTTAGAACTCAAATGCAAAAATGACAACCACATTGCATGATAAATGCTTAGTTAAAATGGAAAAGAAAGTTAAATTAATGCATTGATGAAGAGGAAAGAACTGCATGTAGAAGTTTGATGCTTACATAGTTTCAGATATTTTCTAGGTTTGGAGATCTAGCCTCTCCTCCCATCCAAAATAAAAAATAGGGAACAATAATGGGTCATTTGGGATTTCCACACTGTTTCTGATTAATCAAGGCCTGCTGTGTTTGTGACATCTTAATAGATGTTGTGCAACAAAAACTACAAAACATAATTGATGGGCTTTGATAAAGATGACTTCCATCTAATTGGATGGTCAGGGAAAGTTAGCAGGCAAATTAACAACCTAGGGTTTTTAATTCATAGGTGATAATTATCTGGTAGTATGGAAATAGCAAGAATATCCAGGACATTTAGAAAGAGTACCTAAGGTGTGACCTCTGCCTGCCATGTTATACAGAGAAAACGAAGGCAGAAGGGCCAGAAAGGAGACCAGGGCTTGGCTGTCCCATGCATCTTGTGTTCAGAGACAGGGGATGGGGGTGGAGAGGGGGGGTGAACAATCACAGAGGCTAGAATTAACTAAGGGCTTACTATGCTCTGTGCTCTACTCTGTGCTTGGAGCAGTAATTGCTTGTAATGTTCTTAACCTATTGAGGAAACAGGCTCAGGTAAGCCTAGCATCTTATTAGCACAGTTATTAATACTGGATTTCAGAGGGTTTTAAGCAGATTTTGATATTGTTAGATTTCTAATTGTTATGCAGGCTGATTTGTGTCCCTTTTGAATTTGGAGATTGAAATCCTAACCCCTAGTACCTCAGGAGATAACTGTATTAAGGACAACACTTAAATTAAAATGGCACCATTTGGACAAATCCAATTTGGGGAATGCTTTTGTAAGAAGGGGACATTGAGACAAAAAGAAAAGGGCACCAAAAGTTTTCCGCACAACGGAAAGACAACGTGAAGACAGGAGAGGGAGGCCTGAGGAGAAACCAGACCCATCAACACCTTGACCATGAGCTTGTAGTCTCCAGAACAAAGAAACAAGATTTTCTTATTTAAGTGCTCAGCCCTGTGGTACAATCTTTAGTGATGGCTAGGACCGAGAACCATAATGCCTGTCTATCTTTGGGACATGGTGTCCCAAGTAATTCTATAGCTATGACGTGATTATTACTAGTTTTAGGATTGAGGAGTGTCCTAAAAAACCATGTGAGTTCCCTGACGTGCTTTGTGTATTTTTCACTCATGAGTTGTTTGCTTGTCCCCACCACCCCATGAATGATTTGAGGACTTCCATGATTGTGGGGACCACATGGCCAAGCCCCATCTACTCCCAGGGCCAAGCACAGAACCTGATACCATAGAAGATGATCAGTGAATCTTGTCAGGAGGAAGTGAGCCTCCAGGGACAGAAAAGATGGCAGGACAATTCATCATTGGCCTTCAAGGAGCTCATGGTCTGGAAAGAACAGCAGCTCAGTGTGGCAGTCCCAACAAGGGACTGAGGGAAATGACATGGGCATTGGCAAGTGCTACCATCCTACAGAACTTTGCAAAGAAGAAATTTGTTTTATCTAACACAGAACATGTGGCTGTAACACAGTGAAGTGTGCTTCAGCGAACAAGAAACTGAATTTTAAATTTTAGTTAACTGTAAGTAGGTGAAGCCATATTGCGCAGTCTAAGATTAGAGGCAGGGGGGAACCTTGGTGGGCTGGTCCCTGTGGAGGGAGGATATGGCCCAAGGTGACAGGTTTCTAACAGTGGCAAAGAATTTCAAGAGACAGTGTTGCATAGTCAGGCAATTCCAGCGACACCTTCTGGGAGTGAATAAGTATTGCAGCATCTAAAGCTCCACCTGACTTCTCCTAGAGAAGGTTCATTTTCACAGAGACATGACCCAGGAGTAGCTGCATTGTTGTTTTTGTTTTGTGTGTGTGTGTGTGTGTGTGTGTGTGTGTGTGTGTGGTTTTTTAGTGAAATCAAACCTGGGTGCTACTAGAAAGAAGGCAGAATATTCCAATGGCTGTAGGGCTCTGGATGTTGTCTCTCAAGCTGAGTTTTCAATTAGGACACTGCAAGGGACAAATGAGTTTTTCTTTCCACTCTGTAAAAGGAAATAATACAAACAAACAAGAATTCATAGAAATGCAAGGACCCTTGCCTGGGTAGTTTCCACAAGTGGTCAAAAGCACCATCTAGTGGTCAAAGAGAGATTTTTTTACAGTGGGTAGACTACAGGGTTCATTTTAGCTTTAGTTTTGTTTTTGTTAAAGTAGAACATGTATATATTTGAAGAATTGAATTGTTCTAAGTAGTGTGAAGTGAAAACTGGCATCTTCTTTTACCTCTTAGTCTTCACAGGCTACCTCTTCCGTTTCTTTTGACTATTTGTTCCTCTTGGTTTTCTTGCATATCTTTGGATGACAGGTTTATAATACATTTATTCGACTTAATAGATAGTGACTGTCCAAAATTGTCTATTAAATTTTTGCCATTGATGATAGAAACCTTGCTTTTGTGTTTGCCAATATCCCTTTCACACTGTTGTACTTTCCCCTTATCTTATTCAGTAATGGAATTATATCCTATTGCTCGATGGATAAAATACTATGTGTGAGGATAGTTGTCTGCAAAATTCTGTTCGGAGCTGATCTATACTGTAGACTTCTCATTTGCTTCTCTTTTCTTCCCTACTTTTGGCTCTTTGTATTTTTCTCTATGTCTCAATACTTTCTCCCAACTCTTTCACTGAGATTTTTGTTATTGCTATCATGTTTTAATTTCCCAGATTCTCTCTTTTTATTTTCTGAAAGTTCATTTTTTTGGTACCACTCTTTCTATTTGACGCTTTCTTCTCCTTGCTAGTCTCTGATTCTACAAAATGCTTTTTCATGCCTGTGTGTTTTCTCTCTGGTTTTCCTCAGAAACCTGGCAATCTGGTGTAAGGGAGGAAGCTGTGGGTGGGGCCAGACACATAAAGCTCCCAAGAGGATACTCTAGGAAGATCCTGTTTTTTGGTGTTTTGGCTTTTTAAAATATAGATTCCTCAGAAGTGACCCTTTAAATCTTATGCTTGAAGGATGGAATCCTGACCACCAGCCTTCTGGAATGGAAGGTGATGAGAGTTGGGAATGTAGAGATGTTTATTCGATTCCCTTTCATTGAGGTCATTATAAACCCACGGTTAAGTGAAGCTGTGTGCTTCTTAGTCAAGGGGCGTGTATTTTCCCCGTCTTCATTTTGTTGCTTTGTTTACTGCCCTCTTCTTCCACAGAGAGACATGCCACAGACCTCTATATTGTTTGCGATTTGGAAGTGTCATTTGTGCTGGATTTTCCCTGCATGCTCAATCTTGAATATTCTCAAAGGCCCATGTAAAGGCTTGTCCTCAGTTTGGGCAGGATTGGGAGATGATGGAACCTTTAAAGGGTGGGGCCTCCCGGGAGGTCTTTAGGTCATTGGGAGGTGTGTTTTTGAAGAGGATTGTGGCATCTCAGTCATTTCCTCTTCTCTTTTTCTTCCCCACCTTGAGGTGATGGATTTTGCTCTGCCATGTGCTCCTGCCAAGAAGGGCTCCTTGTCACATGTCCAAAACATCAGAGCCCACTGGGGATTATGGACTGGAGCATATGTAACTGTGAGACCAAAAAAACCCCCACTTTTCTTTCTCTTTATGAGTTTAATTTCTCAGATATTTGTTTCAATAATGGGAAGTTGACTAACATATGACAAAGTATAGAATACTTATGCTGGATAAGTATAGAATATTTATACTGGATGTCAACATTGTTATCATTTTCTCTCCATAACTTCTTACCCTTGAGGATTTAGGCCTTAGGGGATTTCCAAGACAGTGAAAGTAGCACCTTGTCTCCTCTTTCTCACCCCCTCCTTTGTTTTCATTTTTCTTTAAATGCCAGTACTGGAGCTTGAACTCAGGGGGCTCTTAATCTTTATTCAAGGCTGGTGCACTACCATGTGAATCACACTTCCGCTTCTGACCTTTTGCTGGTTAGTTGGAGATAAAAGTCTCACGGACTTTTCTTCCCAGGCTGGCTTCTGACCACAATCCTCAAATCTTTGCCTCCTGAGTAGCTAGGATTATAGGCATGGGCCAACAGTATTGGGCTTTAAAGTCATTTCTTTAATTCATCATCTGGCACCAGTCATTTATTACTTTTTAAGTCATCCATTCTGCAAACATTGGTTGACTCCTTGCTCTGCAATAGGCTTTGGGCTAGATTCTGGACATGTAGAGATGGTGAGACCATGTTCCCTGAGCCCAAGGGGTATGCTTTCTCTGAGGACACACCTAATGGGATGTTTGAGTATCTCAATGGAAGTCAGGTTGGTTGTTTTCCAGGAGATCCATAGCTTACAGCATTTACCAAAGTTCTTAGAAGATTCAGATACCTGATTTTCCAAACAGTCATCTCCTGAGAACATCTATATCCTCTAATTACAGTCTGTCTTCCTGAGGTCCATCTAAATGAGAATACTAATCCATTAATATACAGTGAGCCCTGTGACTGTGCTAGGGACTAGCATCCACAGGATGGCTTGATGGGTGCATTGCTTCCTGCAGCGGGGAGTTGGATTAGGAGCCAAAGCACGTTTGTAATATTTCTAGGGGAACCGAGAGTCAGTCAGGGATGTGCTGATTAGTCTGGGCTATTAAGCAAGAAGGAAGGTAGTGCTCAGTGAGCTGGAATGGTAGAGGCTGGCCTTTTCCTGGAAAGTATCTCCCAGTGGTTCTAAGGTTGGGTTTTTCTTTTTCTTCACCTGCATTGGTTCACTCTTTACCTAAGGACACAAAAAGATCAGGCCTTTTCTTTTTCTTTTAATTGTAATTTTAGTGTCTTCAAGTAGTTGTTCCAAGGGGTTACAATTCAACTTGTCAGTTGATGAGTCCAGTGCATCCAGGTCAATGTCATCCATTCCGTCTTTCTCCTGAGGCTGGACTTTTCCTCGAGAGGAGTGTTCTTACACTCCTTCCTGGCTGACTCTCAGCTGCCATGGCTTTCTCTGGACAGAGGGTGCTCATTTGCTAGAGTGACTTCCCTGCCTCTACCAGGGAGGATTGGGGACTTACAGGAGGTAACATGTAAGTCTCAGAGAAAAGGGCCACCTGCCTTCCTCCTTAGTAATATCAAAAACTCATCAAACAATTGTTCCCAGAGAATCACCTACCCCATGGAACTCTGGCGGTCCTTGGGACCAGCACCATCTTTAAAGGGAGAATCAAGTCCTGAATCTGTTGTGGGGAGAGAGGCCAAGAGGAGATCTCCCTCCCCTGGAGACTTAATGAGACTGGAAGTGGGGGTGCAGGATAGGGGCTCATGGCTTCTGCTTGCTGGGCAGGGAGAGTGAGGCTGGAGTGAAGCTGGTGTGGGTGGGTCACAGGAAGTGGACACGTCCTAGACTAGTTCTGTTCTAAGATGCCAGTGCAACTGGGGTAATGGAGACAGATGATTTATCTGTAACTGTGAGCCCCAGAGGGCCAGAGCCACCTCTGCAGCTACTTTCCCTTGCTTAATTAGTCACATAAGAAAAGCTCAACAAAATAAGCCAGGAAATGGGTTCTTGCAAGAAGGTAGGGTGAGGCCAAGGGAAGAGGGAGAACAGAAAGAAGTGAAGGAGGGGGGAGAATGCAGGCCAGAATTCATCTTCCGTACAACAGAATTGAAAAATATAAGGGAAACGGTGGGCTGATGTGGGACGTGCCCTCACATACACACACACACACACACACGTGCCCTCACACACACACACACACACACGTGTGTGTGTGTGTGTATGTGTGTGAAGAATTTGAAGTCATGACAGAGATCAAGATGTGTTGTACACATGAACCGCTTTGTTAAAAGGCAATTTTTAAAAACAACGACATAACCTAAAACAAAAAATTAAGGGAAGCGGTGGGTTGAAAGGGGTGGGTGAGAATGCTAAAATGAATAAAAGTGATCAAGACGTACTGTATTCATAAACTGCTCTGGGGGGTGGCAGCTCCTTTGTACAACTACTTAAAGATAAAAAAAATGCCCCAAAATAAATAAGACAAAAATACACAAAAAGAACATTTTACTTAAAAAAAAATGAGTATGCTATGGGATGGGCCAGACCAAGAGAGGCTGCTATGATGATTGTCCCAGGGCCCCCAAATCCCTTCATTAAGGGTAGAAGTGATGGTCTTGCAGACTGGGACGTGAATCTAAATCAGGCTTCGTCTTCTTCAGTCTTCAGAAATCACCCCTTCCGTTTCACCACCCCGTGTGGAGCCCCTGGCCACTGAGATGATTTTTTTTTTCTGCCCCAGTGTGACAGTTGGGGATGCACGGGCTGGGTATGGACGGAGAACTTCCCAGGCCCTGCTTATATTTGATTTCCATATTACGCAGCACGATAGAAAGTGGTGTATTTCTATTCAGGAAGGTTATGTAACCACCCCAAGGTTGTACTGCCATGAGGTGACAAAGTCACCGCGTGGATTTTGTGAAGCTCAGGTTCAGTGTTTTTCCTACCCCTTGTGCTCCCTGAGGCTCAGTTGAGCCCCTTATTCTAACACGTTTTTCCCAGCCTGGGATGGAAGTCCTTTTGACCCAGTCTCCAGGGCCTGTTAGAGAACCAGTAGAAACCCAGGCCAGAAGCCAGTGAGACCCATCCTGATGACTCCAAATTCTGGGGAACACCTGCATTTTGTGATTTATCCTGAGTACCAAAAATTTCCCCGTAGTATTAATATATATATAGGCGTGGAGAGGAAAATCTCTGAGCCATGAGGTGAGGTGAGGGGTGGGTAGATTACAGCAGGGGAAGACTGTTCACATTTACCAATGCGGCTGTAGAAAGGTCAACCTCAAGGTCACTGGGCTGGTGAGAGGAGGAGAGTGTTACCTACTTTGTTCCTGTAGATACTGGTAATTTCCAGGCCAGGATGTGCGCATTGGGACTCATAAATATGCAAGGCTGGCAGGGGTGCCTCCTAGGGGTATCTTTCCCCCTACCCACCTCTACCACTTCCTGGAGCATTCAGCTAACACATAGAGTGACCCTCTGGAAATATGTCAACTTTTGTGGCTTGACTTCCATTATTTTTGGGGGTACATGTGAGGGAACCAAGAGTCAGAAACCAAGTATGTGAAACATACCAGCGGAAAGGTCTAGGTAAGCCCCACAGTTCCTAACATGCAAAGAATCTCTCTGGAAGCCAGGCACCAGTGGCTTACACCTATAATCCGAGCTACTCATGTGGCTGAGAATTGAAGGAGCTCAGTTGAAAACCTGGTAAAAAAAAAAAAAAAAAAAAAGGGATGAGGCCAAGTCTGCAGCCTCCTGGCTTGGTCTCTTGTTTGACTTCATTTTCTGACTGGTGTGAGTTGCTGGGTTCCAGGAACACTGTGAACTTGTGAGAATTGGGTTTGTGGGATGGGCTGTCCAGTGTCAAAGAAGGAAAACTCACACATCTGCCAAGAATGTTATAGAAAGCCTGGCACTAGTGCCTCACAACTGTAATTCTAGCGACTCAAACGACTGAGATCTGAGGATCAGGTTTAAAGCCAGCCAGAACAAAAACAATGACAACAACAAACTTATGAGACTCTTATTTCTAGTTAGCTACCCCAAAAGCTGGAAGAAGGGCTGTGGCTCAAGGTGTAGAGCGTTACCCTTGAACAAAAAATCTAAGGGACAGCACTCAGGCCGTAAGTTCATGCTCCAGTACCAACACACACACACACACACACACACACACACACACACACACGAACATTCTAAATAGACTGGAGACATGATTCAAGCAATATATCATCAGCCAAAAATAAGAAAGCAGAGCAAGAGCAAGAGCATAAGGTTTTCTTTGTTCAAGGCCCAGTACCAGTATAAAAGAATGTTCTAGAAATGTCAAAATAGGGGGAAAAAGCTGTAAATAGGAAATTCTGGTTATGGCATGACAACATTCCTGAAAATAAAAAAAAACAAAAAACAGAACACAAACGATGAGCATCTGCTTATGGAGAGACCCACTGCTCTTGCATTTGGGTTTTTATCCTTCCCCAAATGGACACAGGAGTCCCTATGTTGACTGATTTCTAAGTCAAATTCCAATGGGTACCATGATCTGTCCTCCTGACATCTTGTTCCTGTCTGTTCTGCTTAGCCTACCTTGGCTTTTCCCTTGAACCATTTCTTCCTGTGAGCATTCTGATTCTGCTCTCTGGCTTCTGATCTATTGCTTCTGTATCCACTGTCTACCTTTGTTGGTCATCTATGGTAATTCTCTCTTCCTACACATGACTATGTAAGAACTATCCCCAAGTTTTCCAGCTAGAAATAACTGCCTCTTGTATGTGCTAGTAATACTTCCTGGACAGTTCTGCCTTACTGGGTTTATCACCAACTTCTCCTCTATAAAATATTGAATTCTTGAAGGACAAGGGACATGTTTTATTCATCTTTGGGACTCTCAAAGTGACTACTCCTGGCTCCTTCAAGAAGCTGTGTGTGTGTGTGTGTGTGTGTGTGAGCGAGCGTGTGTGACTAATCGATAATGCCTGTGTATGTTTTGGTTGTCAAAGACTTGATAGCTCATACCGTCACCCTAGCTTTGTGGGAAGTTGAGATTGGGAAAATCAAGGCTCTAGATCCACCTGGGCAGACTGTGAGGCTCCATCTGAGTGGAAGAAATTGAGTATGTTGGCACTCACCTGTCTTCCTAGCTCCGAGAAGTAGTATAAAATAGGAGGATCAAGGTTCTAGGTGCCTTCAAAAATAATTTTTAAAAATGGCTAGAGAATGCCTGTCTAGCAAATATAAGGCCCTGAGTTAAAACTCCAGTTCTGCCAGAAACTTAAATAGAAAAAAAACTAATAAAAATAAACAGAAGTAAATAGAGAAATTTAAAATAAATAGAAAAATCTCTTGACCTGAAATTTCTCACTGAGTGATTTGTTCTTCTTTAAATGGCAGCCAGTGTTTTGGAGTAAAAGCATTTCATTTGTTGCAGACGACTTTTTATGAAACCTAGCACACACCTTTCTTCTCATCCCCTAAGTAGAGTCTCTAGTTTTCCTTTTATGCAGATGCATTTGGATGTTCCCAACATTCTTAACAGATGTTGGCGCTCAAGAAAAGCATGCCTGAAGCATGAGAGGACCATCTGAACCACATCTTTGTCCTGTGCTTTCCCATTTAGGAGCTGTAAACCTGGGTTTGGGGGGAAGAGGGGATGTGTTTCTATGGTGGTAGACTCTCCAACACTGATATCTCTAAATCAAATCAGGACACTTGTGGGGGTGGACCATCTGGAGGACAGTGACCATAACTACAGCTATGGAGTAAGGTGAAGTTAATATTTCAACCCAGTTTCACTGCATTTAAGTAACTTGTCAAGGTTCTTGCATTGCAAAATGGGTGAGATTGGGGTGATACTTTATCACCATAACTTATCACCACCACTGGGTGCTGGTGTGCTGGTGGCTCATGGCTGTAATCCTAACTACTTGGGAGGCTGAGATCCAGAGGATGGAGGTTTGAGGCCAGTCCTGGTTAAAAAACAAACAAACAAACAGTTCCTGAGACTCGTTCTTAATCAATTTTTTTTAAAAAAGTGCTTTCCATTCCAGCTGTGGGATAAGTATAATTAGGATAATCTGTAATCCAGGCTGGTCTGAGCACAAAGATGAGATTTTATCCCCAAAATAACATAAAGCAAAATAAATAACTAAGCCAACTCAAAAAAACTGAAGTCTGCCACTTGATACTGCTTTCTGTTCCTATCTGACTATAAAACACGTTTGGGCTTTTACAGATGCTTCTCACATCAACAAACAAGACCTGCTCTCTCAAAGACAGCATTAATGAGAGGGAGAGAACATCTGCCAGGAATATAAAACCCATATCCCAACTTGCTGGCCCAGAAACTGAGCACTCACTTTAGAGTCTAATTTCTGAGAAAGGCCTTGCCCTCAGACAAACCTTTAGGAAGGCTGTGGGGTAGCTTTTTTTTTTTTCAAATGAGTGGTGCTTCAACAGGTGATGTTGATTATGTTGACTGGAGGACACCTCCACTTTTCCATCTCCCCACCAGTGCATGATGGGTGAAAACACCTCCTGGTCTCTCACCGTTATGGCACCATTTTCCCCTGCAAGAAGGATGGCCGACTTCTGTGGCCCTGAGAGTTGTGGTCTGAGGGAGGCCAGAGGCTCCAATGGAATGACACAGAGACCTTCTCCTAATACTAGCATTTCCTGAAGGTTCTTCAAAGATTAAAAAACAGACCAATGGCTCAAACCTACAATATATCTACCCAAGCCACTGGGAGTCAGAGGATAGTGATTCTGGGCCAGCCTGAGCAGAAAAGTCCTCTAGACTTCATCTCAGCAAAAAGCTGGGCTGGAGGTGTGGTTGAAGTGGTAAAGCACCAGCAGAGCAATTGTGAGATCCTGAGTTCCAACACCAATATCTTAAAAGGAGGGGGTGGGCAAGAAGACTGTGTTAATTAATGAATTAGTTTTTCAATTTCTATTTATTTTATTTATTTTGTTTTGCAATCCTTGCCACGTGCTTGCCTAGACTCTACTACTGAGCTTTCTTTTGCTTTGGTTATTATTGTCAGCCACATCAGCTTTGATGTCAGAGGTGCCTGGAGTCTTCCTGTCCCCAGATTCTGGAAGCTCACCCTGTGTGGACTTTCTTCACAGGCTAGGGTTAAGGGCTTGCAACTCTGAAGTCTTCATTTGTTTCCCGCTT
Source organism: Dipodomys ordii (assembly GCF_000151885.1). Classification (NCBI taxonomy): domain Eukaryota; kingdom Metazoa; phylum Chordata; class Mammalia; order Rodentia; family Heteromyidae; genus Dipodomys; species Dipodomys ordii. The sequence goes on from NW_012267226.1 coordinate 7,585,956, forward strand.
CCTAAATTGTGTTAAAATCTCCTGACTGACATTGTCTTTTTCTGAGTCTTTCTCTGTGGATTTTTACCTTTGGGTTCTTTACTCCTATTTCTGTACACAAACAAAACTAATCACTCATTAAATTTACTGTATTTTTATCTTAAGAGTCTTTTTTTTGGCCAGTCCTGAAGATTGAACTCAGGGCCTGAGTGCTATCCCTGAATTTCTTTTGTTCAAGGCTAATGCTCTGTCATTTGAGCCACAGTGCCACTTCTGGCTGTTTCTGATTTGTTTATTGGAAACAAGGGTCTCATGGAATGTTCTTCCCTGGCTGACTTTGAACCACAATCCTCAGGTCTCAGCCTCCTGAGTAGCTAGGATTACAGGTGTGAGCCACCAGCTCCTAGCTATCTTAAGATTCTTTTGTTTCGGCACCCCCTCCCCCCATTCCCAAAAGGATGAACTCAGGACTCTGCACAGAATATGTCTATGAGTCTTTGGTTAAAATCGCTTTGTAATGAACTACAACACACGCAGGACAAAGATCCAAGCCTTTTAGAACACGGGGAACATTTTGTCTAGCTTGCAGACAAGCATCTCCAGGAGGTAGTGGCTGGGACAGACTTCCTCATCAGTGGCAGGCCTAAATTGGAACCTCAGCTTTATCACGTGCCAAAAATGTGCCCGGAAGCGAGACTTCTTTTTAACCCCTCTAGCCATAGGCCCAAGGTTGCCAGCATGAACCATGAGGCGGTGTGCAGAGGCCTAGCTCAGACTGGCTCCCTCCCCCCCTTCCCCGCCCCGTGTGAGCTCCTCCCCCTTCCACTGCCACACCAGGAAGAACTCTGACCTGATTGGCTGCTCTTCCCTAAGTTGTTTACTAGGCTCCTCCCCTCTCCCCAGACCCAGAATTCCATTCTGCTTTGCCAATCCCTGCCGGCTTTCCAAGGTCTGCTCCCTCACCTGGTCCAGGGGACTTGCTCTCTGGATTCTGTCATATACTCTTCTCTGTTGTATGACTAGGAATGCCTATTTTTTCCCCAAACCAGACAGGCACCTCTAAAGGCTTTTGGCTTTTCAAAATGGCTCTTGTTAAACAGGATCTGAATAGGGCAATCTTTTTATTATGTTCCAAATTACCTCTGTGTATGTATCTGTGTGTGTGTGTGTGTGTGTGTGTGTGCGTGTGTACACCCATGTGCTGTAGTGCTGGATTCTGCACTCAGGATCTGTGTTCGCACTTGACTGCCACTTGAGCCATACCTCCACTTGCCACTTTTTGCTGATCAAGAGTCTCAGATTTGTCTGCTCCAGCTGTCTTCAAATGAATTGTGATATCCTCCGATCTCAGCCTCCTGAGGAGCTGGGATTACAGGAGTGAGCCACCAGCACCTACCAAATTTCTTTAAGGAAATCACTCCTTGGACTTTGATCCTCAGTGAGGCTGATGCTTTATGTCAACAAAGTCAATGTGGTTAGACTCTGTGTGTGTTAGTGTGTGTGTGAGTGTGTGTGTGTGTATGAGAGAGAGAGAGAGGGAGATTTCCACACTCTGCAACTATCTGCTGTGCCTTGAGGACCTAGGTGCTCGTTCTCTCTCTCTCTCTCTCTCTCTCTCTCTCTCTCTCCCCCTTTAGAGGTGATAGAGCCACAGACAGATGTCAGAGTAGGAGCAGATTTTCTCTACAAGAGATATGGAAAAAAGGAGTCCTATTAGTTTCACGGAAGTACAACAACATATCAGGTCAAAAGTCTTTACTTGCTCATTAAACACTAAGATCTATAGAACAGAAAAAATGCATCAGCTCTGCGCTTCCTGTTGCTTAGCAAAGGGCCTCTTTCTCATTCCCGGGAGGTATGGAAAAGCCTAGGTTTGAAGGTAGAGAGCAAGAGGTGGGGGACAAAGGAAAGGTCACTGCCTGGTTGGCACAACAATAAGACTTTCTGGTGTCATTGTGTAAGAGGTCCCTACCTTGCCATTGGATAAAGCTGTTAAGAAAACATTTATTTTCCTCATTTGGGGTTTATTCTGCACTGTCTCTGAGAAGTACTGTTTACCTTTGAGAAGTACGTGTTGGTATGTGTGTTTGTCCTACCACAGCCCAGGGCGGGATAGCTGGAGGGTGAAAAGGTAGACCCAGCATCATATTGGTGGGGAAGCAAAGCACCAGCTCCTGGGACGACTACTCTAGACATGGGATGGATAAACCCCACATTCAATCTCCACATCTCTCCTACCAAATTTAGTGACCATTCCCATCTTGTCTGAACATCCCAATATGATTCTGCAAGAGACGGGGCATATAATCAAAGAAAAGTGTACAGATTTTACTAGAAGAGATGTCCAGGTGAGAAGAAATTGGCAGGAAGCCAGAAGTAGCCATCAGGCTATGATTCAAGGCGACCCTGAATGTAGGAGAAAAGGAGGACAGGATAGAGGAAGTATCGCAGGCTGCAGTGTGGAGGCTGAAGAAAGAGTCCGTGTGAACATGCTGGGTCCTTGGGTGTCCATTCATTTCAGCGCATCAGTAAGAACCTTAGATTTGGAGGTTTGCAGGCTATGTCCTTATGGCCTTCATACCCATACTTCTGGAGAAGTGGTAGGCTTGGAGTTGGGTAAGGTGAGTGTGGGGTTGAGAATATCCAGTGGATGAGGTTGGAAGATAAGGAGAGGTAGGTAGAGAGCCACACAGTGGGAGATTGAGAAAGGAGGTTTGTTTTTGTGGAAAAAACAAACCTAGGGACAGGAAAGCAACCGCTGGGGACTGGAGTGTCCATAAGGAGATACTGGACGGAGGGAAAGGTTACAGTTAGCATTAGCTTTGATTCTCTCCTCTTGTTGACCTTCCCACTCTTCTCCATGGTACTGTTATTTCTTGGTAAAGGTCTTTTATGATCAAACATCACATGGGAAATGCTGCCATGCAACAGGTTTTATTTAACACCTGTCTGCTTGTGCTTCTGTAACAAAATACACAAGACAAGGTGATTTGTAAGCAGTTAAAATGTATTTCTCCTAGTTCCACATCTCAAGGAGGGAAGGGTAGCTTGTACTCTATTTCAAACATTTGCCTTTCAATGCTGTATCTGCCCATGGTGGAAGGCAGAAAGGCAAAAGGAAATGTGCTTCCACTACAGAAGAGAGAGAATCCATTTCATCCAACACTTTTTGTAAGGGTGCCATCCCAAGGGCTTGGACCTCGTGACTCAGTCACAGCCTAAAACTCTTGCATTGCTGATGAAGCCTCAATTTACAAAACCTCAGTTACTGGCTCAACTCTTTTTCCTTCTCTCTACCATCTATCTGACTGGACTTACGCATATATCAGAAACGGGAATTTCCTTCTCCCATGTAATTTTGCACTGATGTCTACTTTATTCTGTGAATATTGGATGTATCAGGTCTCCTGTGGAAGGCAGTGGTGTCAATCACTAGTACATGGTCTCTGAGCTATGGTTCTACTTGGACATTTTTTTTTCTGAACTCTAATAACTTCTAATAACCTCCTCTTCCGCTTCTTTCTCCTCCACCCCCTCCACCTCCTCTTCCTCCTTCCGCTTCCTTCTCTTTTTTCTTTTTTTGCTGCTGGTATGGGGTTTGAACTCAGGAACTAGACACTGTCCCTTAGCTTTTATTTTGCTCAAGGCTGGTGCCCTACCACTTGAGCCAAAGCTCTATTTCTGACTTCCCATTGGTCAATTAGAGATAAGAGTCTCAAGGTCTGGCTTTGAATCTCAACGCTCAGATCTCAGCTTCCTGAGGAGCTCAGATTATGAGTATAAGCCGCTGGTGCACCTGGCAATAACGTCACTTCCAAATAAAGGCTGGTATCTCATACCATCAGACAGTGAAGACCGTCTATGGCTACAGTTGCTGTCATATGCACAAGGCAGCTCATTGTGGAGACTATTCCGATACTTCCCATAAGGGGAGCCATGTGAGGGTTCACAGAAGGCAGCCTGACCTGGAGGAATCTGGGAAGGAAACAACTCAAAAATATAACATGAGAACTCCCTCTCTGGAGGGACCACAGGAGATGACTGCAGGGGCAGAATACATTGGGTTTCTATCTGGTTTACCCAATTGCAAGAACATTACCCATAACATCTTCCCACTACATTATCTTTCTTGGAGCAGGTGCTCAGCCCCATCTGTTGACTGCAAAGTCTGTGTTATAAAGTTCTACATTGTCCTATAGGCACAGTGACAAGGGACGGGCCAAAGGAAGGTCAGGTCAGCCTGACTTTTAGGATAGCTGAGTAAGTTATTAGGTAGGAGAGCAGGGGACACATTAGATGGGCTTCTTAAAGACCCCCGACTCCCCACCTTAGAGAAACCAGCTCCTTGGAGGCGCATTCATTTGACTTAGACATGGTCCTATGAACACTGGCCTTCGGATTCCCAAAATCAGGTGGTTCCTTAAACCAATCTTTCTTAATTAGTCTTGGCAGCTCAACACCTTTGGTGTATCTTGCCCATTTGCCACGCCTACTCTTGGATCTGGTTATAAAGTAAACTATGTTCTTTGAGACCTGTTGCATACAGATGAGTCGGGGCAGCCGGTCTGAACTGACCCACAGACTCATAAAACCAACAGGGTCTCCCTCCCCCTAATACCTTCACCATGGACACCTAAACTATTGGATCCAAAGTACAAGGATTTGCTCTCATCAAGGATTTGGCTGCATTCTTGGGGACCAAGCAAATGAGGTTTTGTCTCTCCATTTACACAGGCAATCCAGGAGGTAAGAAGAGAAATGTCTCGTTGTCTCTTTGTAGAAAAAAAAAGTTGAGTCGAGTTAATTCTCATAGAAACTTAACCCTCTTTTCTCCCACCACAAATCTAGGCAGACTTGTCCATCCACTCCCCGAGGACAAAAGTGTGGTTTTAAATCACTCCTGGGATGCTCATGATCCAGTGGTTAGATTACTAGGAAGGATTACACCTGCTGGACCATTTCACAGCCCTGAAGCTGGAAGGCATTTCAGATCTGTTGCAGTCTTCTTGGTTCAGAGATGTACGTAGAGCAACTCTGTGTGAAGGATCCTCTCCATTCCTCCAAGATCCCTCTAGGGCCTTCCCCATAAAGACACTAGCGAGGTATAACATAGCAAAAGCCTACCTGGAAAAGGCAAGTTAGTATGACTTTCTGTTGTTGTTCATCTCCACTTTAGTGCCTCTGCACATTTTCTGACATGCTACTTTATGGAATCTTGTGCCATTTGGATCTTCCTAAAGATATTGCTGACTTCTCTAAAGACTGCTGAGACAAAGGCTCTGACCATGAATCCAGCTGTTTATGCCCTGGCAGGCAGGGGAAGCTCCTTGTCCAAAATATTGGTATCTTATAGAGTCTGTGCTTAGTTGCTCCAAAGAAGGCTGGCTTTTGGCAGTTGGGAATACATAGGGAAAATGGGGTCTCCCCCACACTTGAATTGGGTATCAAGACCAGAATGAACCTTAGTAACATTGTGTAGAAGCTGTAAAAGACACGGCTCATCAGATCCCTTATTATTAAAAGTCTTAGTGCTCTTTAGCCATGAGCACAGCTTGTACCATCTTCCTCGTCATTGTTTAGTGTAAATTTATCCCTGCTGGGTCAATGTCAGCTTTGAAAAGGCAAAACAGGTAGGGTTATCTGGGAAAGTATGAGCTATGCCAAGTTTTTTTTTTCTTCTTCTTCTTTGCTATTCAAATGGTGAAGATGGATTTCCTTCTGCATAGGAAGTGACCAAGTCCATTTAGGTACAAGACTGAACTTGCAAAAGACAGTCTATGGGTTGCCTATGAAAGAGTCTTGAATCTTTGATGCTGTTGCTGGTTTGTTATTTTTTGGTTTGTTCTGACGTTAAAAAATTAATATAAAACGTTTATAATGACAAGTGAAGCATAACTTGCTCCCTAAAGCAGATTCAAAATCCTCCATGCATATCCCTTCTCTCTCTTTTGAAAGGTATTTTTCTGGGTTGGGTTACAGATCTACCCTGGACCTTTTCATAGCTCAGTGGTTTTCCAAGGATTTAGTTGTGACTCACATGTTTTGCTTTTTTTCCTTCTTTATGCCCTGTGGCTTCAAAGAGTGAAAGCTTCCTAATTCTTTCTCACGAAACTCTCTCTGAAATTACTTCTGCCTCCTCGGTTTGGTCCTGTGTTTGACTCACACTGAACTCTTCTTTGCTCTACAATGAAAGATGTACTGGTGATGATTATCTTGCTTCTGTTCACATATAATACTTTTCTACGAGTTTATAATAAGTAAACTTACAATGTGTCATGTGAAGCTCCTGGATATCAAAGCATGGCCTAGTGAAAGCTTGTAAATTAGAAATTGTGCTTTGCTGGAGAGACTTGCAGTCCAGAGTGGATGTCCATGGAAGAAATACCATGATGCTTTGGGATTGCTGCCTGACAGTTTAGTTATGGTAGAAGTACTGAATGCATAGGACCGTGTGTTGTGCTTTGCTTATGGAAGGATACATGAAGCATGATCTTAAAAGCTCTGGATAGGCAGGATGGTGGCTGATGGGTGCAAGAGAAAGAACATTCCAGAACAAGTAAAGGCATGAGAAAAAGCATAGCATATAGATGGAGGCATATATAACCAGGGAGGTGGGTGCAGGTGAGGTGGGTTCAGGGGACACGAGTCAACAGATATCACAGGGAGCAAGTGATGAAACTGAGGAACTTGGAAGTATCTGGAAGGCAGTGAGGAGACAGGATAACAGCCACATTGTAGAAAAGTTGCCTCATCTGTGGATCATAAGGTGGGGGTCAGAGCAGTGCTACAGACACCAGGTAAGAGATGACTAAAATGCCTAGAACTCAAGAGCTAGTGTCTGGTTGGCTCTGAGGGGGGCAGCTGAGGATGAAGGAGAGCCTGAGATGTGGCAATGTCCCCAAAGTCCACCCAGTGAGCACACTTCAAATGGCAGAGAGGGTTTTCTTTACACTTAGCACTGCTACCTCCATTTCAGGGGCTCAGACTTGGAGGGAGGAGCTAGTGGACCCCGGAAGTGTATGTATGGTGATGTGGAGCAGGAAACACATTTCCTACACTTTCTCTTCTTTTTGTGTATCATTGATAGGCACATAAATCTGGGGAGAAGATTGGGCTGGGAAGGTGGCTCAGTGGTAGAGCGCTTGCCTTGCATGCTTGAGGCCCTGGGTTTGATTCCTCAGCACCACATAAGCAAAAAGCCAGAAGTGACACTGTGGCTCAAGTGGTAGAGCACTAGCCTTGAGCTGAGGAGCTGAGGGACAGCGCCCAGACCCAGAGTTCAGGCCCATGACTAGACCCCCCCCAAAAAAAAATCTAGGGAGAAGATACTTGAGCCCAATGAGAAATCATAGTTTGTGTGTCTTCCCTCTGCCACCCCACCCCCACCCCCAGCACCCCGTCAGGTGTCCAGGCCTTAAATGAGGAATTGCTTTGAATCTACCGCCATCTCATTTGTGAGTCTCTGCTAACCAGTGCATAGCCCCTCGTAGTATACAAATCAGACTTACTGTGTCAGAGTAAGGTTGAGACCATGTCGGGAGTAAGAGGTTCTTCTTTATTTTTTTTTGAGATGACTTGAACTCCATATATGATGTTTTTGCTCATTGGCTGTCTCTCTACCACCTGAGCCACACCTCCAGCCCCAGTAAGAGGCTTTTATTACACCTTCACTTATTGCCCAAATGTACCCCAGGCTGAGCCGAGGCAGCCCCTGGGCTAAGTCTTTCCCAGAGATCATTCCTCATCTCAGTCTCTTTCAGCAGGGAAGTAAAGGGAACTTGAGCCAGTGTCGCCACAGTTTCCCTTGCCTGGTTGTGTAGAGCCTGGTGGTGTTTATGAGGCCCGTGGGGATGAGGCTGCTGCAGCTAAAAGCTTACGTCTCAAGCCCTTCCTGACCTCAGGAGCCAAAGACAGCACCATCTTAGTACATCCCTTCAGGTTGCCCTGTTTGAGAAGTACTAGACCAAGTGACACAGGTAGTGGTACATGACAGAGCTGGCATTCAGCACTGAGTCTGCCTGACCCTGGTAAACAGCCTTGAAACTATGCAGTGAGGTCCCACAGGTCTGTGTGTCTGCAAAAAAAAAAAAATCAGTGCTTTTGGGTTCAACCCTGGCTTATTATTGTGAAACAACCCTGTGTCTTGATCTCTAGAGCTGAATTGACCCTTAAAGTCCTACAGTGTCTACAGGGATCTACAGTGATATCAGTTTAGCTTTTGTAAAACCCAGGAAGAAGAATGTGCCAGAAGATGTATTGTGTCACTCGCTCAAGTCACCACTGAATAAATTATTAGCTTAAATCTTATTAGATTAAATCAGGATTTGCCCAATAGCTAGCTAAGGATACTGGGAGAGGTTGACTAGTTTTTAACTCTTCCTTTGGACACTTACTGCCCTCTCATCTCTTGACATCAGCTGGGCATTTTCAGAGGGGGAAAGTGATGGCCAGGTTGATAAAGGCTGAGAAAGAAATCATCTACCTTCATTTCAAGGCCCTAATCTGGATTTTAAATAAGAGCATTCCCAACTGGACAGACTGGCTAAAGTCAACATGGTTAAAGGACAGGAACTTAGATTATTCCAGTCTTCTCTGTGTCTTAGAATACAGGGTTCATAAACAATATTAACTCTTTTCTGAAATAGTAAAGAGCAGCTAGTTGGATTATGTGCTTCAGAAGTTAAAAAAAAAGAGCCAGATATGTGGAAATTGGAAAACAATGAAGATGAAATTTTGAAAGAAAAATGATAGGGGAGACAAATGGGAGACACTTAGAGAAGTCAGCAATACGCTAAAGGTAACCTTAAGGTCACAGTTGCTTTAAGGGCAGGAAGGCATCCCTGTCCTAGCTAGGAGTGTCCCAAGCCTCCTTGATGAGATTATTATGAAGGATGCTTAGAGGCAGTGTTGGATATCCTTGCCATTACCTTGTTAGAATCTTCCAGAAAACAGGAAGAAGAGCAATGTAATGCCTGGTGGCTTTTTTTTTTTTGGTGCCAGTCCTGGGGCTTGAACTCAGGACCTATGCACTGTCCCTGAGTTTTTTTTTTTTTTCCTCAAGGATAGTACGCTTAACACTTGTGTCACAGCTCTACTTTTGGCTTCTTTGGTGTTTAATTGGAGCTAAGGTTCTCATGTACCTTCTTGACTGGGCTTGCTTAGGACTGTGATCCTCAGCTCTCAGCTGAGTAGCTAGGATTACAGGTATAAGCCATGAATAAGGCAGATAACAAGGAACTTCAAAATGATTGAGAACGCAAAGATGTTCTGCACCACATATAGTCTGCTCAAAAAAACTCTTGTAAGGACTCTAGCTGCCAAATATAAAACCAGTACAACATCATCCTGTTAAAAATGTTCTGAAATAATAACTTTAATCTTTGAGTCTAGTTCATCCATTGTACAAAAGAAAAAACAAAACAAAACTAAAGCCCAAAGGAGGTCAATAGCTTGACCTCCATAAGAAAACTGGTAGTCTGACTTCTTCCAGCAACACTGTAGATCAATGATTCCCTTACTTAAAAGTAAATAAATAAATAAAATGACCTCCTTGCTATTTTCTGAAGTTAGTTTCCCAGAATGCAACACAATCAATCCCAGCATGCATCTGTCCCACACTGGGTTCTACAGGAAGGATTCTTTTATTTTTATTTTTTTGTTGGCTGTGGGGCTTGAACTCTGGGCGCTGTCCCTCAGCTCTTCAGCTCAAGGCGAGCGCTCTACCACTTGAGCTACAGCGCCACTTCTGGTTTTCTAGTGGTTTATTGGAGATAGGAGTCTCACGGTCTTTCCTCCCCGGGCTGGTTTTGAACCGCGATTCTCAGATCTCAGCCTCCTGAGTAGCTAGGATTATAGGAGTGAGCCACTGGCGCCCGGCAGGAAGGATTCTTGTAAATTTTACATCCTAGTTAGATGCATGGGACCCACTTATACTTCTGAGATCCTGCTTTGAATACTCTGAAATACAAGCAAGAACTTTCCATTTCATTAGAATTTTCCAACCTCCCTCATTTACCCCCCCCCCCCCGCCACCTGCCACTGGCCTCCTTCAATTGTACAAACACCCATGATTTTTTGGCTTGGAATCAGGAATTGTATTTACCAGGCTATATCGGGGTGCCTGCTACCTTATCCCCAAGGAGACCATTTAAATATGCAACAAACACAGTTGAAAGTAGCAGATTAATATGGTTTTTGCCGAATTAGAACAACCAACGTGCTCTCAGGTGACTCCCCCTAAGGGAAAGCTCATGGTTCATTGCCCTTGATGAAATTCTTGGGAGCTTTCTGGCTCTCTCTAGATCTGCTATTTGTCCTTGAAGAGCCCTATAGAACTTGGCAACCGCAAATAAACCATTGTTAGCATCTCATGGGAAAAGTCTCCATGAAATGTGGCCCTGTGGAGATGGAGTCCAATGATGAGATGTTCAGAGAGATTAGAGTGATCCCAGTTTCGTGTTTGGAGACATAGCCAACCCAATTCAGGCACCAGAAAATCCGGATGCTTTCAGAGGATTGGACCACTGATGAATTATGCATGGAGCACAGAGACCGTGAATCGGGCTCAGAGATAAGGCACAGGCCCAGTCATAGGATCATGGTAGAGGACTCCTTCAAAGACTGTACTTCAATGAATTGTGTATAAAGTATAAAGAAGACTCTCTGCTCTGCAGAAGTTTCGGTCACATTGGGAGAACAGGTGTGATGGTAGGTACAACCTGCCACATTGCACACCAGAAAACCAATAAAGCACATTGGACAGTCACTGACTAGGCTGTCCAAGTTCCAGGGTCTCCCCAGGGAGGTGAGACCATTAAAGACAGAGGTCTCTCCCCTTCTCAATCTGGAATGCTCACCAGGAATGGATCTAAGCACCCCTTAAGAGCTTGAGGATCTTCACACTGCTTGTGCTTGTCTAAATCCATCCTGCCAGAGAATCAAGGTTTGTGCATTCAGTCCAAGCAGTGCTCATCACTGCTGATAGAGGGACGGGTGGCTGGCAAGAGGCACTGTGGAGAGGTGGAGAAAGACACATGCCAAAGCTGGGTTTTATTCACCTTCTTATTAACTTGTGTGTTCCTTCCTCTGGGCCCTTTATAGCTTATGGTAAGTGTTTGCAAAGGTGAACTGCTACAGAAAAGGTTCATCTCGCATACAGGGGCTTCTTCACTTTTGATGGGGCAATGACCTGCTACAACCTTCATAAGACAAAACAAAATACTGTAAGTAGAAAATGCAGCCAATTCTCCTATCCTACAGAACAGTACTGGCGTGGCAGAGCACCACATGATGGTGTATAGATCAGTTCCTTTGTGATCACTGGCTGTCGGTGAGCTCAGGCCCTGCCCCTGTCCAGGGTCCCCACAGGTGATCCTAACGCTAGCTTTCAAAAAGATCAAAACTCAACTAGGCGCTGGTTGGCTCATGCCTGTAATCCTAGCTAACTCGGAAGACTGAGATTTGAGGATTGCTGTTTAAAGCCAGCTAGGGAAGCAAAAGTCTGTGAGACTCTTCTCTCCAGGTAACCATTAAAAAAAAAGCCAGAAGTGGAGGTGTGGCTCAAGTGGTATGGTACCAGCTTTGAGCAAAGCATGCCCTGAGTTCAAGCCTCAGTACTGGTGTGCACGCACGCATGCGCGCGCGCGCGCACACATACACACCACAAAGATCAAAATTCCTCATCAAATGGCATGAAATCCTTTTTGGTTCTGCCTGGGACCAGGACAAAGAGGAAGCAAGGCACCCTCAGAGAGATGCTAGTTCTGTCTATGCTGTTGGCATTTCCTGTCCAGAGTTAAGATAACAATCCTTCCATGACACAGGGTAGATTTTTGCTTTTCTTAGTGTCCTAAGTGGAAAATGCTATACCAGGGAAGGGGCTATGCTGAGACCTGATCACACAGCTCACAGCTAGAAAGCTAGCTCTGCTGGTCCCTATTGAACTTTCTTCTGTCTAGGTCATGCCTGGGTTCTGAAGCCATTCTGGGTTTCACTTCGCATCTCTGGACAAAGTTTTCTTCTTTCTGTCCTCCTTGTATTTTGTCTGTCCCTTGGGGTCACCTTGCTTCTGGACTCTCATGTTTCCAGTCCCTTGGTCCAGCTGGTGGTGGAAGACTGATTTTCAACTGGTCTATTTGGTAACTTTTCTTCAGAGAGACCTTGCTGGAATCTCTGCTTCAGTAATGGCAAAGGGAGTTCCTGAGTTTCCTAGCTTATTTTATCCTTCAAGTGACTGCTACATTTAAAAAACTGTGAGCCGGCTGCCAGTAGCTCACACCTATCATCCTAGCTACTCAGGAGGCTGAGATCTGTTCAAAGTAAGCCGGGGCAGGAAAGTCCATGAGATTCTTATCTCCAATTAACCACCAGAAAACCCGAAGTGGTGCTGTGGCTCAAAGTGGTAGAGCACTAGCCTTGAGCAAAAAAGCCCAAGGATGGAGCCCAAGCCCAGAGTTCAAGCCCAGGACCAACAAAAAAAGTGTTTGTTTTTATATTAATTTATGAATCTATTTCACACTATGAAACCTAGACAGTGTCAGTCACTTAAGCCAAACGGGGTGTTATTGCTTCTATTTTAAATTGCAGCATAGGTAAGAGTTTTCATTGGAAGCCAGGCAGAGACACTGGTGTCTCATGCCTGTAATCCTAGCTACTCAGGAGGCTGAGATCTGAGGATCATGGTTCAAAGCCAGCTGGGGCAGGAAAGTCCCAGGCCTCGAGTTCAAGCCCCAGGATTGGGGGGAAAAATGTCTTTATTAGAAACTTTGTTCTTTCACTCATAAATCCTAGGTTCTTTCTGTCTAAGTGAGCTTTTCTTGCTAGGAATCCAAGTCACTCACTTTCCCAAAGTGCCCAAATATGGCTTTATTCCTCCCAAATCTGTACAATGGTCCTGAGAGGACCATTGCTGCCATTTGACAGAGGAGGAAACGGAGACTTGATCGTGCCCACTCTAGGCTAGAGGAGGCCTCCTTCCAGAGCTTACCAATCAATGTGTGTGCGTGACATGCTACAGGTGTCTGAGCGGCACCCTGGCAGGAAGCAGGCACAGTGAGGGGTGGAGTGCAAAGGCCTTTCTCAACTCATCATCAGCACCTGGCACCCATCCACTGATCAGTCCTCACTAAGGTCCCTTGCAGTCCAAGTCACTTTCTTCCTAAGTCTTTATCACAATTGATCATCACTGTATTTATCAACTTCCTTTTAATGATGTGTCCAAATTCCTCACTGCCTCCCTGAATATCAGCCTTAAGAGTGCTGTGTCCCCATCCCTTAGCAATTCCTAACACACAACAGTCTTCCAATGAATATTTATAGACAGGAGGAAAAGAAGGAAGGAACCAGCGAAGACAGGGAAAGCAAATAAAGAAAGAAGGAAAGGAAGTGAGAAAGTTGCCAGCCTTTCTCCTAGGCCTCCCTGCTTTACCCATCTCCATGGCCGATGTTAGAATTTGCTCATCTGGCTGGGTGCTTATGGCTCATGCCTGTAATCCTAGCTACCTGGGAAGCTGAGATCAGAAGATCAGGTTTAAAGCCAGCCCCAATAGATCAATCTGAGACCCTCTTATTGCCAATGAACCAGAAAAAAAAAAAGCCAGAAGTGGAGCTATGGCTCAAGGGCTAGAACATTAGCCTTGAGCAAAAATGCTCAAGAACAGTGCCCAGGCCCTGAGTTCCAGTCACTGTGAGGACTACATGAAATACTTCCTGCAATGCCCTGGGATACCACATGGCAGAGGACAGGCATTTAATAAGGGTTTGCTCCTTTGTTCTGCAGTAATTGCATGCCACGCAAGGATCAACTTTTCAACCCTAACCCTCCAGGATGAACCCATTCCTCGGGTATGCCTTCAGTCACATGGGAGTGGTGACCACCCTGGACTATGTGAGTCTTACAGAGCACATACATTGCCAGTCTTTGAGTGCATATCACAGAAAGTCACCTGGGAAGGGATACATTTTTAATGAAGTTCATCCAATAATTAAAACCTAAGGTTGAGACATGACACCAGTTGAATACTACAGTACACTGAATTTTAACCGTTTGGTGCTATGAATTTGGCTCAGTTCTTTAGCTTTTTTGATCTTTGCTTTGTTCCTTCCTACAATGGGAATAACTAATAGTTATTACTATGAGTATATGTCATCTAGGCTATGAAGTAGTGGTTGGTATTGAGTTTGCCCATAAACAATGCCTAGGACACCATAAGTTCCACAATTATTAGTTCTGGATAATTCTATACGTTAGAGCAAAATCTCCCCTTAGAATCAACTAGATTCAAGAGAAGGTTGTGGATCACGCATTGTTTTCCTTTCACTTTAATATACTTTGTCTCCTTTCATCTTCAAACTGTTCTGAAAGGCACATACCTCTTGCCCATTTCCTCATTCATCCATCAACATACTCATTATAACTGAATCTAGGGAGAGCAGGCCATTCTAACAGAGATGAAGTGTCAATAAAATATGGCTAAATGTGCTCCGTCATTTAATCAACACTGTCTTATACCTTCCACTGCAGGGCTTACTGGTGTATTGCATTCCTTTTTCACTGGGGTGGATGGGATCTCTCTGGATGTTTCTGCTTGGTTCATAATGTTTCCTTCTTTCCTTCCTTTCCTCTCTCCTTCCTTCCTTCTTTAAAAAAAGTGTCAATTCAACAAATCACTTGGTAAATACAATGTGTCTTGATCAATGTCTCCCTTTTATCATTCTCCCCCATCTCCTCGAGTGACCTGGGTCGTTTACACACACACACACACACACACACACACACACACATACAAACACACACACGTGTATATCTATATCTATATATATATTGACTATAATGACTGTATTTGCTCATTTCTCTTTATTGCCAACTTCTCTCATTTGCCCATGTTCTCTGTCTGCCTCCTTATCCCAAAGCTTCTTATATTCCATTTGCTCTATTCCATCCACAAGTACCTCTGTCTTTGAACTCTTAAAAAAAACTTTTATACCCTTGTCAAGACAATAAATGTTAGTATGTTGCTTTTTAAATAATATAAACAAATGCCAAAAAACAGATTCATTTCTTATGTATGATTTCAGCCACACTATTGAACTCAAAACAAAGGAGATGTATGTCCCATTAAATGCTTAAAAAGATGAAGGAAAATGTCTACGGGTGCATCTAATTCTTATGGACTAGCCCCGTCTCCTTGTCTGTTGTGTGTCATTGCCAACACTTACTGAATCTGCCACAGATGGTTTTCACACCAGCCCTGGATATTTGCTTGGTTGCTAATTGAGTAAGCAGGTAAAATATAACTTCAGCTGTAAGTTGGAGCAGAGCTTTTCTCTCTCTAGTAGCCTTCTCTTTTCATCTTTTTCTGACTTGGGAGACCACTGAAGAAGCAGGCATGCTATTAGTGATACATGGTGTCAGAAGCTGGATGCTGGTGGCTCATGCCTGTAATCTCAGTCAGTCAAGACTTGGAGATCTGAAAATCATGCATTTAAGGCAACCCAATCAGAAAAATCTGTGTGGGGAAGGGGGGGAGGGGGGAGGGGGAAGCCAGAAGTGGAGGTGTGGCTCAAGGGATAGAGAGGCAGCCTTGAGTGGGAAAAGCCAATCTAGGCCTTGAGGTCCTGAGCCCCCCAACACCCCCCCCCACAAAATAAACAATATAGAGTGGCTAGACAATGCATACACAAGCTCCTCGCCAACTGACCTTCACTGGCAGGAATTTAAGAACTATCTGTAGAGTTCCTGTGGTGCCAGGATGTAAATTAACTGAACTTAGATCAGCATTGGATAAACACACCAGCCCATAGCTGATAGTGAGAAGAGATGGAAAGAAGCTAAGACTGGAGCTACCATTCTGCTGCTCGCTTGTAGGCACTATTTCAGGTTAGAAACTCAGTTCACAGAGATGGTAACAGTGGCAGCGTACACTATGGTAACATATCCAGTTAATATGTGGAAGGTGACACCCTCTTCCAGGCCATCCCTGCCTTCCAGGCACCTAATCATCATTGTATTTATTAGGTTCCTTTTATTTATACATCCAGATTCCTCACTGCCTCCCACTCCCTTCTTTGCTTTGCCAATCCCACGCACTGGCCGTCCAGTAGCAATGTCTGCAGTCATCAGACTGTCCATTCAGGTGGCATGGAGCTACTGTTGCCATCACTGCTCAATCTAGTTGTCAAGACTTCTTCATAATTTGTGGATATCCTCTTTCTGACTTATCTTCTCAGAGGAGTTTATGTGAGGTGGGACATGTCAAGGGTCAAATGATAGTGGGAAAAAAGTTTATTGCAAACAATACAGTTATTGAGAGTGTGGAGAATGAGGAAAGTGAATTGGGGGGGGAGGGAAATCCAGCATGGGCGAGAAGATATGTAATCTGTCTGGGAAGAGCAGCTAGAAAGACATGCCAAAAAATACGGAGAAAGAAGAAAAGACGCTAGGTGCTGGTGGCTCATGTCCGTAATCCTAGCTACTCAGTGAGGCTGAGATCTGAGACCACAGTTCAAAGCCAGCCCGGACAGGAAAGACCATAAATGAGACTCTCACCTATAATTAAACACCAGAAAAGTCAGAAGTGGAACTGTAGTTCAAACAGAATGCTAGCCTTGAGCCAAAGAAGCTCAGAGACAGTGCCCAGGTCCTGAGTTCAAGCCCCAGGACACACGAAAGAAAGGGAAAGAAGGAAGGAAGGAAAGAAGGAATGAATGAAGGAAGGAAGGAAATGGAAGGGAAGGTGAAGGAAGGACAGAAAGAAGGAATGTGATAGGGAGGAAAAAGGAGAGAAAAGGAGAAAGAACCTGCAATAAGCTCCAGGGTCTTCACTGCTCCTAGGTTTCTTAGTGATTTCTTTCTTTCTTTTCTTTTGTCTTCCCGCTCTAATCGATTAGATTATGTTGGGGAAATTAGCTCTGCAACTCCCCGTAGGAGTTTGGCTGGTCACACACCAGGCAATAGCAGAGCTGGAATTTAAATCAGACTCAGAAGTTTCAAAGCCAGAGATGGTAGGGAGCGGGCCTGTGGTCTGTATGTGCATGTCCTTATTTCTTTCCAAAGCATTCAGGGCTTGTGATCTGACAGGGTTTTACTTGAGTTTCTTCTCTTAAACTCATCACAGAGTTAGGATACTTAATAAGATAGAGGTTTGGACCTGTGGTGTGCCATCGAACTGGCCATTATGATCTGTGTAGAATCAGTTGGAAGATCTGTATTTTTAAGGTGGACCACTGAAAATAAAAAGGGTTATCTGATGTATATTCTGTGTGTGTGTGTGTGTGTGTGTGCGCGCACGTGTGTATGTGCACCAGTACTGGGTTTTGAACTCAAGACTTTGAGCTGTCACTTGGCTTTTACTCCATCAAGGCTGGAATTCTACCAACTGAACCATATCTCTACTTTTGGTGCTTTGCTGGTTAATTAGGGATAAGAGGCTCATGGATTTCCCTGCCCAGTCTGGCTTCAAATTCAATTCTCGGATTTCAGCCTGCTGGGTAAGATTACAGGTGTGAGCCACTGGCTCACCTTGCAGGAAGCCTGCAAGGAACATTCTCCCACTGGCCATCTCCTGGAATGGTGGTGACTGGTTTTCTGTCCTTCTCTTGAGACTCTGTTTATCTACATACCAGTTTTTCTCCCAACCATGCTTGGGGATCCATATCCTTCTCTTCCCCTGTGTGTGTTTGTGTGTGTGTGTGTGTGTTGGAGGTGGGGGGGCGGGGTGGATAGAGGGAGGAAATGGGAGGGGAACATGTGGGGTGTGGAGGGTTTTCATGTGGTCTTTGCCGGTCCTGGCTCACCCTTGATGTCCTGCTGAGCCTCCAGGGGGGCAGTTCAGCTGGCTCCAGAAATGCAGGACTTCAGAGCAAGAAACCAATGTCCTAAGGAAAAAATAGGGCCAGGAAAAGAATGAATCTGAGCTCCAGGGAGGGCACACATTATGGGTGAGGCAGAGCGTGGCATAATGCTTGCAGGGGAGGCCTGGAGATGGAGAAATGAAGGGGTCAGGGTTTGGAGGAGTCTCTCTTGTACTGTCTGGGGCTACTCAGGAGGGGAAGAAGGGGGACCAGCCTGCTCTTCTGGTGGGAATGGAAGGCCTGGCTGCCAGTCAAGGTAGTCATGAGGGTGTCCCCCTGGAGCACGGGCTCAGATTGTGTCCACGAAAGCACTCTCAGCCCTGTAGCACCTAGGATCAAGAGATGGTGGGAGGGGCCCAGGCTCAGGAGATGGGGGAGGGGCCCAGGCTCAGGAGATGGTGGGAGGGGCCCAGGTGCAGGAGATGGGGGGAGGGGCCCAGGCGCAGGAGATGGTAGGAGGGGCCCAGGCTCAGGAGATGGTGGGAGGGGCCCAGGTGCAGGAGATGGGGGGAGGGGCCCAGGTGCAGGAGATGGGGGGAGGGGCCCAGGCTCAGGAGATGGTGGGAGGGACCCAGGCGCAGGAGATGGGGGGAGGGACCCAGGCTCAGGAGATGGGGGGAGGGGCCCAGGCTCAGGAGATGGGGGAGGGGCCCAGGCTCAGGAGATGGGGGAGGGGCCCAGGCGCAGGAGATGGGGGGAGGGGCCCAGGCTCAGGAGATGGGGGGAGGGGCCCAGGCTCAGGAGATGGGGGGAGGGGCCCAGGCGCAGGAGATGGGGGCCCAGGCTCAGGAGATGGGGGGAGGGGCCCAGGCTCAGGAGATGGGGGGAGGGGCCCAGGCGCAGGAGATGGGGGGAGGGGCCCAGGCGCAGGAGATGGGGGGAGGGGCCCAGGCTCAGGAGATGGGGGGAGGGGCCCAGGCGCAGGAGATGGGGGGAGGGGCCCAGGCGCAGGAGATGGGGGGAGGGGCCCAGGCTCAGGAGATGGTGGGAGGGGCCCAGGCTCAGGAGATGGGGGGAGGGGCCCAGGTGCAGGAGATGGTGGGAGGGGCCCAGGCTCAGGAGATGGGGGAAGATCCCAGGCTCAGGAGATGGTGGGAGGGGCCCAGGCTCAGGAGATGGTGGGAGGGACCCAGGTGCAGGAGATGGTGGGAGGGGCCCAGGTGCAGGAGATGGGGGGAGGGGCCCAGGCTCAGGAGATGGGGGGAGGGGCCCAGGCTCAGGAGATGGGGGGAGGGGCCCAGGTGCAGGAGATGGGGGGAGGGGCCCAGGCTCAGGAGATGGTAGGAGGGGCCCAGGCTCAGGAGATGGGGGAGGGGCCCAGGCGCAGGAGATGGGGGAGGGGCCCAGGCGCAGGAGATGGTGGGAGGGGCCAGGTTTAGGGGGTGGGACAGTGGGCCGTGCCCAGGGCTCCTAACCTCCACCTGGCTAGCTCTGGAGGACTGCCCAGACCCTCAGAGAGGAGGTGCTGCAGCTGCTGGCTCAAATCTGTGTTAGGAGTGAGCTCCAGCCGAGGAATAAAACTTGCTGTGCACCACGGCTCTTAGGAGAGAAAAGTGATTGAAGCCGCGATGCCTACAGGATCATGTAGCCACTTGGTAGGAAAGGGGGGTGCCAAGTTCACAGGGGATCCTGCGACGCTAGATGAGGGTGGCAGGGCATATTTATTGAGTCCCTATCATTAGACAGGGATGTAATCTTGTCTACATCGGCTTTACTCAGACATAGTTCCATAATACTCCCAATTAAAGAAGTATATTTCACTTGGAGATAAAATTCCCATAATACTTACCATTAGAAGTGTATTTCAGTTTGTGTGTGCCTGTGTGCGTGTGTGCGGCCACAAAAAGCACATAACCATCTCCACAAGCAATCTTAGAAGATTTTCACCATCCCTAAAAGAACTTGGCACTCATTAACTGTCATTCCTGGTTCACCTCTCCCCCCAGCCCTTGGACAACTATCTAATGGAGCGCTCATCTTTTCCTAAAGAGTTGACTGCTCTAAACATCTCAGGTAAAAAGAAACATAGACCCTCTGGCCTCTTTCACTTAGCATCATGCTTTCAAGTTTCATAGATGTTGAATCATTTTTTTTTTTGGGTCTGGTCATGGGGCCTGAACTCTGGGCCTGGACGCTGTCCCTCAGCTCTTCAGCTCAAGGCTAGCGCTCTACCACTTGAGCCACAGCGCCACTTCCAGCTTTTTTCTTTTTGCTTATGTGGTGCTGAGGAATCGAACCCAGGGCCTCATGCATGCAAGGCAAGCGGTCTACCACTGAGCCATCTTCCCAGCCCCAGATGTTGAATCTTGTATTGAACTTTATTCTTCTCTAGGGCTAAATAATATTCCATCGGGTAGGTGTACCACATCTTATTTCTTGGATTTATCCGTGCATGGGCCGATGGTTTGCTTCTTCTTTCCAAACTATGATGAACAATGATGCTACTATTAACATCTATATCTTTTGTGTGGACATGTACATATTTAATTTAATCCCCCAAACAACAAAGCCTCTCTAATCACTGGTTTATTATGAAAAAAAATGGAAGCTCAGAGAGGTACAAGAACATTTTTCATTCTGCAGAGTTCCTCTCAACTTTGATGAATTAAGACAGAAGGGCAAAGAAGGAGAAACAGAATGGCATTTCATTCCACCTTTTCCAGGTCAGTGTGCACAGGACTGGGTGAGAAAGAGGAAAGGCATGGCTGAACATGCGTCAGTGGCCTGCCTGCTGTAGGCTCCACTGGTCCTTTGGAGGTGAGGGCTGCACATGCTGGGCCTGGCATAGCCAGGGGGTGGCCCTCTTCCACTCGCCCTCCTGGTTCTAGAGACAGGCAGAAGATCAGGCCAAAAGTTGCTCCAGTACCTTAGGCTCAGGAGATGGAAGTCTGTGTGACAGTGTTCCTATTCTGAGCTGGCTTCCTGGACATGCTCTGCCCGGTGAAAAGTAGGGATGCACGCCAGCTGCCTGCAAGGAAAGTGTGGAAGAGAGGAAGCCAAGTGTGTGCCAGAGGACAGCTCTGTGTCACGGAACAAAGGTCAGCAGGGCCATTGGCTCTGCTTCCTTCTCGGCCTCAGGCCTTTCCCAGAAAGCCCCTGGATGTGGGAGGGTGGGTGGCGTGCCGCCACATTAATGCCACCCTCATGGCTTGGCAGACTTCAAGCCAAAACTGGTAATCATTGACCTTTGCCGGCTCCAAAGGAATGGCAACAGGATGTAAGGGAAGGCTGGCTCTCAGGGAGTCTGCTGCGCTGTGAAGCCATGAAAGAAGCCCAGAATTAAAGGCAATATGAATGATGCATGATGGGATTTTTCCATTCTCTATGTGGCTGGCACTTGGAGGGGAAGTTAGAGCTGGAGGTAGTATTTATTACTAAAGTGTTAGCAGCTCAAGTGCTTCCTAGATCCCAGTGGGACTAAAGCCCTGTCTGTCCATCTGTAAGATACATACTAGCCGGGTGCTGGTGACTATCCTAGCTACTCAGGAGGCTGAGATCTGAAGGCTCACAGTTCAAAGCCAGCCTGGACAGAAAAAAAATCTGAGAGATTGTACTTTTCAATTAGCCAAGCCAAAAGCCAAAAGTAGAGATGTGGCTCAAATGGTAGAGTGAGAGCCTGAGCAGAAAACGTTAAGTGACAGGATGAGGCCCTGAGTTCAAGTGCTAGCATAAATAAATAAAACCAACTGTAAATACATATGAGTGTGTCCATTTTACAGAGGAGAAAATGGCACACAGGAACACCTGGTGTTAGCACTCTGAAGTGACCAGTTTCTAGAGTCCCTTTCCCCAATAATCCCACTTGTTACAACTTGCCCAGAAGGTCACTGGTTAGGCGTGGCAGCTAACATGTGGGACTAGAAGGCCTCAGAAATCTCCATCCAAAACCAGGAATAGGCGGGTATTCCATAACTTCCGTTTTGCCTGTCTGCCAGGCTGAGCTCAGCCGACCTTATAGTCTGTGGATACAGCGGCCCGGGTACTGGTTTCTAGGTATCTAACTGAAAGCATTAGCATACTGTTCCTCAGTTTGATAAATTGTCAAGGTTGGGGAAATCTATACGTGTCCTTTAAAGCAAAGAGAGCTTTCTTTCTTGTTTCAGACAGACATGGAGTATGTTCAGGCTTCTTGTCCACATGGAATTCATTGGTTTCTGGTCTGGAAAGGGCTGAGTTGAGGTAATACCAAACCAAACCACAGAAAAACTAGAAGGGTTGGACTAATAACAGGATCTCTACACACGTAATAAATACAACTTTTTTATAAACATTTCGATTCTTTCATTAAATTACAGTGCCATTTGAGGTGGATGGCTCAATATGTGAAATTTAAGAATAGGGTGATTATAAATGCATCTGTCCACTTTCCGTCAAAACAACCTCTATCGCCACACACCATTGCAAGATAAACAAGTGAGAGGATGATTATTTAATTTGCAAAAATTATGCTTTATACAATAATCCACTATAGGATTTCTTTCAGTATCTAATATCCTAGTGTGTGTGTGTGTGTGTGTGTGTGTGTGTGTGTGTGTGTGAATAGGGCATCCTCCATACAATTTCTGGTCACATACTTTTGAGATCATCTATTGGGTTTCACGTAAGATTATACATCCAGGCATGTACAGTGATATTTTCAGTGTAATCGTGTTCTTTTCAGTAGTAATGAGAATAGAAAGACCACCCAGCTAGAAAAGCCTTTGGATCATGATAGGAATTTAATGTTCAATCCTAGATTCACTGGAAATGAGAATTTACCAGTTAGTATAGTGACCAGAAAGGTCTGGGTAGAGACCAAGATAGCATTCTGAGAACTTGTACTAAAGTCAAGTCTACCAGAAGCGTAACTGATTGTTGTACTCCTTACTTTGCGTGTGTGTGGGAGGGTAGGGTAGTAGTGGTGGTGGTGGTCTATTCATCTGCTCCAACCTGATTGAAATGATTTTACCCTGGGTTCTGGAGAGACCTATCCTGTCTCTCCAGACAGTTACCATGTGTGTTATGATTTACAAATATGTTCCATGCTGGAGCTCCCCTTCCATACCATCCTGTATCCTGATAAGACAGTATGGCAGAAACCAAACCCAACAATTGGGATCTCAAATCCAGAAGCTCTTATTAGTCCTAAGGTTTATTCACACATGCAGCTTTAAGAATCATTGCTTCTCTTCAGAGACAAGTGGCTTGATTTGCATATAGACTTCTACATAAACAAGCCATTGGGTACAGAAGGCCATCAGAGACCCAGATAGATGCTCTCTACATGGCCCCCTTTGAAGGCCAATCACAGAGCATCATTTGTACTTGCCTGTATCTATTTACCTTCTTGACAGACATTTATTGAACCTCTGTCTTTGCCTGGCACCGGGGACATCTCACAAGAGATGGTTGAAGTAAATACATAAGCTACACTAACAGTTCATATTACAAATAAAAAATAGAATACCATCAAATATTGTAAATGAAGATGCTCTGACTTATATGAGGACAGAATTAATCCAAAGACCCCTCAGCCTTTAGCTGATATTTAACCTTCTTTCTCAGAAATAACATTTAAGCACAGGCCATGTCAGGTGAGGGAGAGTGATAGAGATTTGAGTAATTAGTATTCCGAGCGGAGGAAGCAGCAGGTGAGGCAGGCTGCCAGAGGTTAAGGGACTCACTCAGCTCCTACAGCTGGAATGAGGCAGGACCGGAACCCCAATATGAGTCTTTTGTCTCTGGACTACCAACTGCTTCCTGGAAGTGACCTGGACACTGATGCTATGGCCAAGGTTTTGTCCTCTACTAGAAGAGTGAGTGGCCAGGACTCTTCTCACCATGAAAGCTTCTCTTCATCCACTGAGTTGGGCTAGGGGTCCTGGAATTCACACAGTAGCCTTTGCCAGCTCATCAAATGCTGGCTGTACATGATGCAGAGCCTGAATTCTCCAGAGGTCTATAGGCATCTCATAGAGAAGATGCCCTTATACTGTTTCCTGAGTCAAGACAATGTGTACATGGCAGAGGAGAAATGCTTGATCCACATCCCCAGTTAACTCAATTTTAATGCCTAGCATCATGAGGCTGGTGACACCTGGGCCTGTGGCCTTTTCCAGTGTATATTCTCAGGTCCAATCCAGTATGTCCCAGGTCTTCTCCATCCAGCATCTCTCCATGTTTCTTGCTCCTCACCTCCTCTTTGATGCTCTTCCTGGTTCTTGGGAACCTGTTTGCTCTCCATTAATCAGGTATTTCTTGCCTTGCCTTTCAATGCCCATAGTATGTCCAGATGCTTACTAGCTCTTATCCTATTACACACAGCATAGAGATGTGTGAAAAGCCACCATTCCCAGCACATAGTGAGCTGGTGCTGAATAAATGTTTGCCTTCCCTTCAACACTATTTATCCGCTCTGTAGAGTGTGTCATAGGGCTTAAAAGTAAAGACTCGTCAGTCAGGCAAGTCAGCTTCGTCTAATCTTTTGCTTTTCTGCTTCATGAACTTGTCCAAGTTGCCCAACCTTTCTTAGTTCTCAGGCTTTTGGAATCATTATGAGGTCTAAATAAGAGACTTTAATACATGTAAAAAAAAAAAAAAATTACAAAACGCTCTAGGCGAACCCTATGCTGCACGGCTTAGACTGAGCACCAGGGGGTGCTGTTGATGCAGGATGCAGCATAGCTTTCCTGGAGCTGCAAGAGGGAACTTCTATTCCGCACATATTGGTTTTTTCTTCATCTATTTTGGACTGTGCACCACAACTTTTACTTCAATTTACTGTTACTTCCTGATCAGTCCACTCACACACAGTAAAGCAAGACTTCCCCTTAGTAAAGTGTTATACTCTAAAGTGGGGAATTCCTTTAAAAAAAAAAGATATCTGGAGGAGTCATGAAACTCCAAGTGTGTAACTGTGAGTTGTGAGTTTCTCTTGTCTCTTGTCTCTAGGACTCTCTCATTGTTCTATCACCAATCTCATTGTCCCCAAGGATGCTCTACTCTCTCCTTAAAACTCTGTGCAATGCACACCTGTATCCCCAGATATTCAAGAGGTAAAGATCAGGATGGTTATGGTTTGAAGCCAGTTCAGGAAAAACATGAGTGAGATCCTCTCATCTCAACCAAGAATCCAGATTAATGATTTACACCTATTGTTCCTGCTATGTGTGAGATATAGGCAAGATGATTGTAGATCTTCACTGGCCCACACATAAACATAAGAAAAAATGACAGCAGCAAAAAGGGCCAGGGGCATGGTTCAAGTGGTAGATTGCCTGCCTATCTGATGTAAGACCCTGAGTTCAATCCCCAGTATTGAACTCTGAACAAGGCAGAGACAAAATTATCCGCTTTGGATCCTTCTTTACATGGTTATAACATGCTAGCATTTCCAAGACCTTAGGAAACAACCATGAGAAACAATAGGAAGTGATACTGGAAATGTAGACTGAGAGAGTTGCCAACCTCCAAAGTATTGATTTGTTTGTGTGTGTGTGTATGTGTGTGTGCACACATGTGTGCATGAGTGTTTTATGCATGCACTAGGGCTTGAACTCAGGATTAGAAGTGCTTTCCTTTAAGGTGTTTTTTTTTTTTCCTGAGGGCTAGCACTCTACCACTTGAACCACATCTCAATGTCTGGCTTTTGACAGAGTCTCATGGACTTCTTTGCCCAGGCTGGCTTTGAACTGTGATCCTCAGATCTCAGCCTCCAGGGTAGCTATGATTACAGGTGTGAGCCACAGGTTTCCAGTCAAAGCATTTTTTTTAACCACACAACATGTATGTACCTGTCACCCTAAACTAGGACACTCTTAATGATACTCTCCCCGGGTCCAGCTTGTTAGCTCCCATATCAGTTCTACTGTAGGAACATCATGGCTTCCAAGTTTTCCCACTGGGGCACAGGGAGAGATAGAGGCCTTGTGGTAAAAGTATAATTATCTTAGGACTGAGTCTGGAAAAGGAGTTGTTTAAATAGACCCTAAAGCCCAAGCTTAAAAACTGTAACTCCTTGTGGTGAAGCTTTATGTTTAACTTGGTAGTTTCTTTGATTCTTTGGATCTCCACAGGAAAGCAAGCATATGTACAAAATGTGGATATGCATAGGAAAACTTCCAGAGCAATCATTGGGACGAACTCATGGCCTTTGGCTGGGTCCATGGCCTGCTGCTAAAGAGCTTCAGGAATGCCCCATACTTGACCAACTTGGGCTTTTCATAGCCAGGCAGAGCCTGGGGAAGATTTCTGGAAAGGGTTAGGCAGGACTTGAAAAGGGTTTGGAGCTTGCTTTAGGAGATGTGGGGAACGTTTAAGGGTGAAGTATTTTGGTCTGGAAGGAAGTAGAGGCAGTTCTGCGATTATGTTAATTAATCTTGTTGTTATTGTCTAGAAGGAGAGACGACTGAAATGTGACCAGTTCTTGGTAACGAAGTGTCAACCTCTTATCACAGCCAGGAGAGAGGTCTATTTGGCTCTTCTGTGGTTTGGACTGTGGTTGTGTTTTTGTCTGTGTTCAGAGGAGATGACAAACAGGCCTTACTTTTCAGCCTCATCCATCATGATCAGAGTAGTCTCTTGTCTGATAAAATTGTTTGCCTTCAATAGGAGAAAAACAAATCATGCTCTGAGCACATCAGATCATCTTCCACAAGTCTGGGGCTTCTCTTCAGAGGGTGTATATTTCAGGTCATGTTCTAGCTAATGTCTACAAAAGAGAAATACAGCATTGCACCCAGGTACCATACCTCTGTTCAGAAGTACCAAGGATAATTCTCTCCCTCTATTCCATCTCCATCTTCCCATGACAAGGCTTCTGCTCTGATAAGCCCTCGAGGAAAAACACATTTGATATTTCCAGATCTTTCTGATCCACACTAAGGAAGTAAGCTCTGCAGCCCTCACACTTCATAGGCATGATATGTGGCCATCTTTGTTCTTGTCTCTTGGATGTAGGTCCTCCTTTGGTGGTGGTCCCCTCTGTGGGGTAGACTCAAGGGAGACCCGGGTTAGTGATCCTAATCACTTCATTTGGGAATCAATACATAAAAATGGCCATTGTTCATTATTTGGTGGCTGAGTTCTGGGAGTTTTATATGTGTCACATGTAAATCATACCATGACTTTTTTGGTGCCTATTAGTTAGCACTTCAACTCAGGGCCTAGCCACCACAATCCCCGAGCTTTATTGCTCAAGGCTAGCCCTCTGCCTTCAGCCACCATAGTTCACTTCCTACTTTTTGCTGGTTAATTGGAGATGAACATCTCACCTCATGAACTTTCCTGGCCTGGCTGGCTTTGAAACAGAATTCTCAGATCTCAACCTCCCAAATAGCTAAGATTATAGGTATGAGCCAGTGATGTCCAGCCTATGACTTTTGGAAGAACCTTACTAGAGCCATTTCACTGGTGGAGAAACTGAGGCTCAGAAAAATCTAAGTGACTTACTTAGAGCACCTGGCTGTGATCTAGGAGAGGCTCTGGAGGTCAAATCCATACCTGTGCTTATCTAAGATGGAGCTTGTCTGCTCCACAAAACTTGCCTATGGCTGTTCCTCATTCTGGGGACATTGCTCACAATGCACGGGGTTAATCAAATAATGCTGCTGTGACTGGCTAGCCCCAGAGATACTTACAGAACACAGTGTGACTATGAGGCCCAAGTCAGGGGAACTCATGGTTTCTTGGTTTTCGTTCCCAAGCTCCCTTCTCTGGTTGGAGCAAGGCATCTGGGCAGGTCTGTGCTGCCTTCACACCTACAGACAATTGCTCTTGGCTTCAAGCTCATGGGATACTCTTGCTCTATTTTTCCATGACATTCTTCAGTGCTTCTAGAAGAGGCATGGGAACTCAGATGCCTTTGCATATGCCCATGAGCCCAGGAAAGATGGTTTCTACCAGTCTTGCCAAGTTCTATCTAATAAGGAACCCAGGAGGACCCTAAGTGAGCTACCTGATAATACCGAAAATGTGAGAGAACTCCCTGGCATTCCCAAAGCAGAGGGAAATGTCACGTGCAGCTACTGTAGGCTCTGAGAATGGTACAGCCACTTCAGGGAGCTAGGCGACTTCATGTTTCTAGGGAAGCTGAAGGTTTGCAAATCTGGCTGGGCGTTGGTGGTTGGACAGTCAGAGATGATTTTCGTAGAAAACAGGAAGTGTTCTGCAGTTGCAGTTGGATGCATTTGTTTTAGCTCCTTAGCAAAGGTGTGTTGAGCAAGACAAGCTTGATGGCCAGCCTCTTTAGTGGCTACCCTAACACCTTGCCCTCAGACCTTCAAGTCAGCAAGTCTGCTGTATTGTAATCACTGAATCACATCTCTAAGAGGGACTTGTTTGCTTTTTAGTGCTGGTATGGGGGCTTGAACTCTGGCCTTTTGCTCTTGCTTGTCTTTTTTTTTTTTTAATCCATGGCTGGCTCTCTGGAAGGAACTTGAGAGCAGAGAATACTACCTGCATAGTGGTTGATACTTAGCAGGTGTTCAATAGAGTATATGCTCCATTATGTTGATTAAGACAGGACCCAAAGTCTCATGGAATGCATGGCTATGGAAGGTTCTCTAGGGGTATTTGATTCAGTTAACTCCTGGCCCACAACAAAGCAGTGAACATTCACCAAAACCTGAGGCTCATCTGCACTATGCTTGCTGAGGAGCTAGAGAAAAAAAAAATCATTCGACATTTGTGGTCAAGCTTCTATTTCCTACCTCTTACATAAATGTTTGTCTCTCCAAAAATGTCCTGATGGTCACTAAACTTGTGTAGAAGCTGCAAGAGGTTTAGCTAAAAGGTAGATGGTAGTAAAGGTTCTTTTCTTTTTTATATAATATAAATAAGCCTTCCTACTTCTAAATCAGAGGTGATACAGTTGATACAGTGCCTGTTGAGCAGCTGGGAGGAGATAGGAGAAGACTATGTGATAATTGCTGTAAGAAACCCCCCAGATCACAGGCACCACAGCCTCACACCTGTAATCTAGCTACTCTGGAGGCTGAGATCTGAGGATTACAATTCGGGTAGAAGCATCTGTAAGACTTTTATTTCCAATTCACCAGCCAAAGTCCAGAAAGAAAGGTGTAGCTCAACTCGTAGAGTGTCAGCCTGAGTGAAGAAAGCCAAACAAGAAGGCAAGCCCCTGTGTTTAAGCCCCAGAAGGGGCACAAGAAAAAAAAAAAGTAAACATGGGTGGGTGCCTGCAAAATATAGCCTTTGTGTCGAGGTTCTTCAAATTTTAGCAGTGAGTTTGAGCTATGGGCAAATGAAGAGGGTGTTACATGCAAATGAAGAGTGTATTTTCAGAGAGACAAGAAATTTAGGAAGAAAATATGTTTGTTTTCAAGGAAATAGTGTGTGTGTGTATATGTGTGTGTGTGTGAGAGAGAGAGAGAGAGAAAGAGAGAGAGAGAGAGAAAGAGAGAGAAAGGATCTTT
Source organism: Dipodomys ordii (assembly GCF_000151885.1). Classification (NCBI taxonomy): domain Eukaryota; kingdom Metazoa; phylum Chordata; class Mammalia; order Rodentia; family Heteromyidae; genus Dipodomys; species Dipodomys ordii. The sequence goes on from NW_012267226.1 coordinate 7,615,196, forward strand.
AAACAGAAAAGACCTCAGTGCTACTTAACATTAGGAGTTATCTGGGTGTTCTGAACAAAGCCAGATTTTCATGTAGGTCTTTAATTGAAATGTAGTGAATAGAAAATGGCTGTCTGGGCTCTCTTTGCCTTTCCAGCCCAGAGTCACACCAAAGCCCTCTAGTGCTTTTAAGTTGTTGTCCTGGAACTTCCTTCAGCCTTATGTATTTGGCTTCCTTCTGTCCTTTCTTCTGAAGCCACATACACTTAAATATAGAGTGGTCACACAGGAACACACCTCCGAAATATCTCTACTGGAGCTGCGGTCATCAGCTGCTGAGCAAAACGAGAGCAAACTCCTTGCTTTGATATCCACATTGATTAGCTTATTGCTCGTCATTCAGCAAGTCTGTGTAACTCTGGCAATCTCCAGGCCTTGGCCTCCGTGTCATTGTTGTGCGCCTCAAAGCAGGGCACCGCTCCCACTGCTCCTATCATGCCATCACTCTGGGTTTGGCTGCTGTGGACTCATCTGCTATCCCCAACTTGCCCAAGAGCAGATTGGTGACAAGAATCATGCCCACAGGATTGGCTGTGAGATATCCCAGGCATTGGCTGTGTGATGTCCAGTACAATGCTGGTCCAGGGGCTAGCTAGTTTCAACATCATGACTGAATAATGACAAATAAGTGAACTAATATATTTCAACTGCATCCAGTTGGAATACCTTCCCAGAAGCTGGATCCACAGCTAGAAGGGATTTTGTAGAAATGTGGTCCTTTTAGCATTGGACAAACCACACAATGGTGTAACTGCTGATGTGTTTTGTTTCCTCATCCCTTGATGGTCAGCCTCTTGAGAACAGGAAATTTCTCCTTGAAATCGGACAGAAGACGCACACAATCCATGTGTGGGAAGTATCTAATAAGTCTATTTTCTGAGCAGAAGCTATTTACAGAACAAAAATGCCTAGGTACTAAAAGAAAAAGTGGCAATAATGCAATCCACTTGTGCTGCCAGACCACCAAGGATGCCTTGGTAAATATTAGCTAATGTGCAGCCCGATGCTTGCCATTAAGATTTACTGATCTCAATAGAAAGGAACCTTTTAAAAAAAAAAGCACACACACAAAACTGGGCATGTTATATAATCCAGACACCAGGGACAATCTCTAATCACCAAGAAAGTACACACTGGCTCTGTCTGTGGTCAGATTAAGTGCCATTGTCTAAGCAAGCTAGGGTATGTGTGATGATGTATCTGCTGTGAGAATGATAGGTTTGGTTGGTGGATGAATTTATCCTGTATCTTTGTTTCCTGTAAGTGAAATTTTTCTCACTTTTAGAACAAATAGATTAACACCTTTGGCTAATCCAATACATGTACAACTTTAGTAAAGGTCAGTTTTCCCAGAATAAAAACAACAATAAAGGCTGTCTTTACTGTCTTAGTTTCTTACATAACAATGGCCATTTGTTGAGGAGAGATTAACTTGGTTATTTGGTTTCTTCCTGGTGTGATCTAACTAACAACTATGTCTCTCCATCCACCTGTATTTTTGTGAATTCTTGGAGAACTCATTATCTTGGTGTGTGTCAGAGAAATGGCAGGGAGATTGGTGATAACTAGTTTGTTTCTGGCCAAGTCATTTGGCACGACTTTGGAACAGCGAGAGAGCAAGAGAGCGTGGCAAAGGAGAACAGGGCAAAGCTGGCGTCCAATCTATATCTGCTCCTGGGGACCTTAGCTGGTGCTTTGTCATGTCTTAGCATGACGGTATTCAAGCCATGTGAGGTTTGAAAATATATATATACCCAGCTCAGAGCAGGGTCTGGGAGCTACCACTGGCTCTGGTGTGCACCACACCACTCCACTGTTGAATTAGTGTTTTTCAAGCTAATACCAATTAGCATCAATCCACTGGTTGAAGCCGGTGATAAATTTGGTCCAGCCTAAATGATACCATCAGGCTTCGACACAGCTCCTAATGCTGCTACGTCCTTGCTTTCGCCAGCCATGGATGCTTCAAGCGAGAGTGTGTTTAGGACGTTGGTAAGTTCAGACAATCTGGGAAAATATCGAAGGCATCTTTGTAAGGCTAGACATATACCGCTTTATTTTATGAAGGCAGTCGTGTGGAAACCCAGACTTCTCCAGGACAGATGTCAGGAAATTCCAGAAGGCTGAGGAGAAGGATGGCAGGGAAGAAAAGCTTAGAAACTGGTGTATTAGAGATCATCTGACAAAGAGAAGGAGGTTTACTCATGGTTCTGTGGGTAAATATGGGTTGCAGGAACATGATGGGAGGTGAGATCCACTCCATGGAAAGCCTTAGGGAGAGGATCAGTCCCCAGTGGGTGTGGGCCAGGCTAAGGGATGTCTGTGCAGGGTCCAGGAGGGCTGGAGGGAAGGAGCCCGTATCTCCCTCTTTGCATCTCCCCTGGAGCCATCCCTTCATCCCTTTGGAGACTTGAGGTTAATGAGAGCTGAGCAGTGCCCTGCGAATGTGTGCAAGGCAAGGCTGTGGCTCTCCTATGCTCAGAGCAAATCACCATACCTGTGATTTTCTCTCTACCACTTCTACTGACCATTGGCTTCCTGTATTTTTATCTGGGTCAAAGCCATGAAGGAGACACTGGAACACTGGAATATCACTTTTGGTTTACAAGCTATCACTTCAGTGGGTTTCACTTCCTGGTTTTTATGACCAAATACCTTTTTTTTTTTTAAAGAGGGGGATTTTGAAATCTATTTAAAAAACCTATTTGCATTGGATGAAAAAAAAATACCACAAAGATATTGCTAACCCTAGTGGACACACCTTTGAATTTCTTTGGCCTAGGACGAGATGTGGTCTGATGTTTATGACTCCTTGGTTTCACCAGCGGTGGCTGTTTAGGGGGAAATTCCCTTTACTATTTTTCTGTCAAACAGAAGTCACAAAAGAAACCATTGAACAGATTTTGGTTTGTGTGTGTGTGTGTGTGTGTGTGTGTGTGTGTGTGTGCTGATACGAGGGCTTGAACACAGGGATTTTTTTGCTCAAGGCCAGTGCCTATTACTTGCCCCATAGCTCTGCTTCTGGATTTTTGATGATTAATTGGAGATCAGAGTCTCATGGATTTTCCTTCCCTGGGCTGTCTTTGAACTGTGATCCTCAGATCTCAGCCTCTTGTATAGCTACAATTGCAGACAATACTCAGCTTCAGAGTGTGTTGTGAAGATCTGAATTCCTTCAGATCCTTCCTGCATAGGCTGATGGAATAAACAGTGAGCACTCATAGACTACGTGGGCAGCTTGGATCTAGGAATGAATGGAACATGTGTCTGCATTTATTAAGTTCAGTTTAAGTCAGTGCTCACTCATTCTGTAGCTCAGAAGCAGTGAGGGAAAGATGGAGTTAATGATGGCGAGTCTCAAACTGTTCCTTTCGAAAAATCTTAGCACACAGTGTGTGTGTGGGAAAAGTCCAGAAACAGGCTTGTAGGCCCACAGAGAAAGTTGGAGCTTTATTCTAAATACTACCAACTTTTTTTGGTGCCAATACTGGGACACCAAATATTGAGACTCTTGAACTCGGAACCTCCTGCTCTCACTTGAGTTGCTTTCTAGGTTGGTGCCTGACCACTGGAACCAGACCTCCAGTATGGCTTTTGCTGGATATTTTGGAGATTGAGTCTCACAGACTTCACTGCCTAGGCTTGCTTGAAACCTTCAGATTTGTGCTTTCTGAGTAGCTAAGAGATGCGAACCAACAGTGCCGGGTACAAAAAGGATTTTCACCACTATTGGGCTTGTCTTAGGAAAATGTTTTAAACCATTTAAAACACTTAGGAAAGTGTTTTAGGAAAATCAAGCTTTAGAAGAGGAAAGTTGACTGTGAGAGGTGCTGCAGCAGATATCTTCTTGAGGTAGAGACAGGAAGCTGTATGTTCTAGCTCTCTTGTTGCTGGTTTGCTCCATGACTTTGGATGCCATGTAAACTTTCTGAGTCTTGCTTCCTTCATTTTGACAAATGACCAAACTGAATGGAGTCAGAAGGTCTAATGATATATGAGTATCAGTAGCAGGACACCAAACATTTCAGGTAGTATGACTCTTCCTTCCTCCCACCCTTTCTTCTTTCCCTCCTACCTTGTGTGTGTGTGTGTGTGTGTGTGTGTGTGTGTGTGTGTGTGTGTGTGTGTGTGTTTGCGCGCGCGCCAGTCTTCATACTTGAACTTAGAACCTGGGTACTGTCCCTAGGCTTGTTTTGCTCAAGGTTAGCACTCTTCCACTTGAGCCACAGCTCCGCTTCCAGCTTTTTGTGGGTCCTTAATCAGAGATAAGAATCCCACCTGCCTTCCTGCTACTGCTGAGATCCTCAGATCTCAGCCTCTGGCACAGCCAGGATTATAGACATCAGTCATCAGTGCCTAACAGAATGTTCCTTTTTTAAGTTATTATACATATACATACATATATATATATATATATGTTGTATGGATTTTGAACTCAGGGCATTGTACTTGCCAGCCAGGCACTCTTGAGCTATGTCCTCTTACCCTTTTTGTTTTAGGTTAGTTTTTAGAGAGTGTTTCCACTTTTTTGCCTGGGGCTGACTGCAGGCCAAGATCCTTCTACCTATCCTCCTGAGTAGCTAGGATTATAGATATGCATCACCATTCCTAGCTTATACTCTGAGATAGAGTCCCACTAACACTTTACCTGGGCTGGTCCCCAACTGTAACTCTCTTGTCTGTGCTCTGAAGTAGCTGGGATTACAAGCATACGCCACTGTGCCCAACAGCTACTTATTTTTATATGTCACAAAAATATAAACAGTACTTCAACTTACAATTTAATGATTACTGCTAAGCAGAAGACTAAAAATTTCAAGGGAAGGAGATTTGAATAACAATATCAAATAAAGTCCAGATCGTAACTAGCTATCATTAACATTTTTTCAGGTTCCCTGTGACGACTGAAATCAGGAAATTCTTGGCTATATCATTTTTTAGTTTCCTTCAATTCACATCTTTGTCATAAATTTTACATTGAAGGAATGTGGTCACCCAGTGGAAAGTTCTTACTGAGAATAGTGTGGCGGTAGCCATTTGTAAGTCTGAATTCTGGATGGTCTGTTCATATATAGGTAGCTATGTCTATTACTTAGCTCTCTACTGCTATGGACAAAAATCTTATTTTCTTTTCCTCTGCTGTGTTTGCAGATCAGGATGTTCAAACATCTTCGGAAATGGTTTGTTGCTCACTGTTTTGGGCATTCTCGGCAAAGAACACGACTTGTTTCCAAAGATGGAAGGTGTAACATAGAATTTGGTAATGTGGATGCACAGTCCAGGTTCATATTCTTTGTAGACATCTGGACGACAGTGCTTGAGCTCAAATGGAGATACAAAATGACCGTGTTCATCACAGCCTTCCTGGGGAGTTGGTTCCTCTTTGGTCTACTGTGGTATGTGGTAGCCTATGTCCACAAAGATCTCCCAGAGTTCCATCCTGCTGACAATCACACTCCTTGCGTGGAGAATATTAATGGCATGACCTCAGCCTTTCTGTTTTCTCTGGAAACCCAAGTGACCATAGGGTATGGATTCAGGTGTGTGACAGAACAATGTGCCACTGCCATCTTTCTGCTTATTTTCCAGTCTATTCTTGGGGTCATTATCAATTCTTTCATGTGTGGCGCCATCTTAGCCAAGATCTCCAGACCCAAAAAACGTGCCAAGGCCATTACATTCAGCAAACATGCAGTGATCAGCAAGCGGGGTGGCAAACTCTGCCTTTTAATCCGAGTGGCCAATCTTAGGAAGAGCCTTCTTATTGGCAGCCACATTTATGGAAAGCTCCTGAAGACCACAGTCACTCCTGAAGGAGAGACCATCATTTTGGACCAGACCAACATCAACTTCGTAGTCGATGCTGGCAATGAAAATTTATTCTTCATCTCCCCACTGACAATCTACCACATCATTGACCACAACAGCCCTTTCTTCCACATGGCAGCAGAAACCCTTTCCCAGCAAGACTTTGAATTAGTGGTATTTTTAGATGGCACCGTGGAATCAACCAGTGCTACTTGCCAAGTCCGCACATCCTATGTCCCAGAGGAGGTGCTCTGGGGCTACCGTTTTGTTCCAATAGTCTCTAAGACCAAGGAAGGGAAATACCGAGTCGACTTCCATAACTTTAGCAAGACAGTAGAAGTGGAGACTCCCCACTGTGCTATGTGTCTTTACAATGAGAAAGATGCCAGAGCCAGGATGAAGAGAGGCTATGACAATCCCAACTTCATCTTAGCAGAAGTTGATGAAACCGACGACACTAAAATGTAGCAGTGGGTTTTTGAACAGGAGGAAATCTTCAGGTATGTTAGGGGACAGAAGCATTAAGAATCAGTCAGCAGTTGGAGAGTCTGAAAGTAGAACAAGAACTGGCTATGACTACTGCTACAATGACCTTCAAACCATGATCCTACAAGACACAGAGGCCTGCCGTGTTAGAGCATGTGATGCTTTCATGTGAAACTGCAAATGGGAGCCAGAGGAGCCCACCAGGAATCTTGAATATGATTATTTGAGACTCTTTAATGTTGATGGGGGGATAGATAAAAATCATCCACCATCTACCTCATGGACAGACTAAAGGAGATACTTTTTGTAGCGGCTTCTTGAAGGATTTTGAAGCTTTAGATAGGATCAGAAGGCAACTTTAATTTGGCTTTTGATTCTACGTATAAGAAAATTGTTCCTTTCATTTTAATGCTGACTTCTATCAACAAAGAAAACAACTCCTGACTTAGGGGAGGTGAACGAATCCATTGATGGCAATTGGAGATGGTTACACAGAGAATGGTTGAAACTCTGACTTTCTCCAGCTCTGGTGTTTGGAGCACTCACTGGAGTCTCCGTCATGTGGAGAGAAGGGGAAAGAGAAGACCCAGCCCAGTCATCCTGCACCATTCCATACACACGGTGGAGAGGAATCACATGACTGGAACTTGTTTTGTGGCCTGTTCAAATGCTGTGGCCTACACTGGGCTTTGGTCCAAATGATCCCACATGGTACATTTAGACAGAGGCTGAATCTTACACTGTAGAATCTCAATGAGGAAGTGGCGCCATGGCTCACCTTGAGCTGAAAGCCGAGGTACAGCATCCAGGCCCAGAGTTCAAGCCTCACGGATGGAATCTCAGTGAACATCTTCCTGCAAGGCAAGAATGCTTGAATTGAACAGGATAGTGATAGTTCCTTCAATTTGCAACAGATGAACTAATGCACTACTAATCTGTTAAAAGAGTACTTATTCCTTGTTCTTCCAAGATGGTGATGGGGACTGTGAAATGCAGTCAACCTGGGGGAGGGATGCAATGATAACCTGGTGTTTCTTTGCCTAGAGCTTGTACTGAAATCCTATGTCTGAAAGAAAAGTAGAAAATACAGAGGAGTTGGATATGGTCTCACAGGACTTTGTTAGATATTCCTGTGAGAGCCAAAGCCACATCTTTTTATAAGGAACCAACTTAATGGACTTTTAGGGAAGGTTTGGATGTGAATGTCCTGTTCATTTCCCTACCTGTATTATTTTCAACATATTCTCAAAAAATGGAACTCTAAGCTGTTTAGGAATTTTAAAAAGATATGTTCAATGTGTTAATAAAGTTCTAAAACTTTATGCACTTTCCAAAAGTGTCATTAATTGTGCATTAATCAACAAGGCAAGTGGGGAAAATATTCCTACTGAGGGTGGACTTTCTCCTGGAAGAGCAAGACCTGTGGGGAGGAGGGAAATAGGACACATTCGTTGTCTGAATCCCCCCTCAAGAGGAAGTGAGGTAGATTGAAGACACACCCCTTCCGGTCTAGTTCCATCAAATCTCCCCAGTATGAATCTTGGCAGCAACAGAGGGAACACAGGCCATTGTTGGTAGGGATGGCTTTGTTTTTCCAGGACTGGACTGGTTTTGTTCAGATGCATCTGCACATTCTTGTCCTTCTGACCTCGACCTGGGAGCTATGATGGGATTAGGAGTTCATATCTTGTCAGTAGCTGTCATGGTAGGTATGCAGAGGCCACATGGAAGACGAATCTGTGGCTGTAAGCGCTTAGGAACCACAACTTAATTTGCTGACAAGGCCAAAAGGAATCAACATTGCAAGCTTCAGGGAGCTGGAATTCTCTGTTGGCTGGTTGTCATGAGGCTTTATTACTCTGTAGCCCTTTATGAACTGGTGGAAAAATGAATTCACTCAAGCCAGGCACATCAGTGTCACTGCTCTGGTCTGTCTTGCTCAATGGCAGTGAAATGCTGAGGACTAATCCATTTCTTTTGTTAAGGAGACAAGGAGAATCTTTCTGATCAGTATATTTCTGAGTTATTCCCATGACAAATATTCCTTCTTTAAGATCAAGGACACTTGACACTGGTGGCTAACACCTGTAATCCTAAATACTCACAAGGCTGAAATCTGAGGATTGCAGTTCTAACCCAGCCCAGGCAGGAAAGACCATGAGATTCCTATCTCCAAGTAATCACACACACATAAAAAAAGCTGGAAGTGGCGCTATGGCTCTAGTGGTAGAGTACCAGCCTTGAGCAAAAGGAACCCAGAGACAGTGCTCAGGGCCAGAGTTCAAGCTTCAGGACCAGCAAAATAATAATAATAATAATATCAAGGTACTTTCATACTTGTTTGCTCATTCTCTCTCTCTCTCTCTCTCTTTCTCTCTTCCCCCCTCCTCAACTTTGTGCTGGTACTTGACCTTGAACTCAGGGCCTCTCACTCTTCATTCAGCTGTTTTTGCTTAGGGCTGGCTCTACCACTTGAGGTACACCTCTAGCCTCACATTTTGCTAGTTAGTTGGAGATGGAGTTTCTTGGAACTGTCTGCCCAAGCTGACCTTAATTCTCTGTTTTTAGTCTCCAGAGGTAGGATTACACATATAAGCCACTGCCTCTGGTGTCCAGTTGGAGTCTCCTCTTTAATACAAATTCCCATCAAAGCTCTGGCACCCATGAACATACCTTCACCAAGGCCCTTTAAGAAATGGATCTTGGGGCTGGCAACTTGAGATAGTTCTCAGGGATAGTTAGACCCTCACCTCCCTGATAGAGCCATTGGGCATTTGAAGAGCTGGGGAAAATAGGGCTCAGGAACTCCATGAATGAAGAAAATGGGAGGCCCGGAGCACAGCAGTGGGCCAGCTTGCCTATAGATGAGTGCCGGTGTGAAGGGGAGCTTTTTATTCCAGTGCAGAAACATTTCCCCAGTTGGCTCTAAACCATCAGTATTCTGTTCTACTTCCTGAAGCGTGTCTATATTTCAAAAAACTGCACCCCATGATGTACTATTGTACTAAAGTTTTCCTGCGTACAGATGCCCCTTCATTTCTCTGTTGTCATGGGACTTTTGACTTGGAAAGTCTGACCTTCCAGGATTTAAGGGATGCCATCTTTCATAAGGGTAGGAGGGGGAAAATTCATCTCTAAGTGGCCAAGTCAAAGAAATCAGATGATCAATGTGGAGTGACTGTTTAAACCTCTAAAAGGTATGCACGACACCGAATCGAACCTTAAGGAAAAACTTCCCAAGTGGATGACAGGTTTGGTGTGAAAGAATTCTCTCTGGAGGTGTGTCTTAAATCGAGAGATGGGTGTCCAACAGGATGCTCCTGCAGGGGGACTCTTCCCCTGTCTAGAACAAACAGAGGAAACCTCTGATGGAAAGAAGGCAAATGAACTCTTGGACCCGCCCCTGGGCCGTTACTGTCTGCCATTACAGGAAGTATGTGTCAATCAAAGCTTGACAGGAGAGATAGAGCATTTTATTTTGGAAGCCAGAAGTTTAAGAACAATGACTGGAATTTCCTCTTTCTGTCCAGTAAGGGCTGTTTGTCATTGGGGAGATAAAAGTCCAAGGGTAGGGAATAAAGGTTATCGGGAACTGTGCAACCCAGAGCCATGGGGGTTGGGGGGGTGCAGGCATGGTGGGAGGAGGGGTTATGGAGGAAATCTATTTCAATGCTTGTCATTAAGTTACCATTAAAAGAACATTCAGTTAGGAATTCAAAAATAATTTAATCTCCCCAACCAGATGCACCCAGCTGGACTCTTTGGAGCTGAGCCTGGGGGTAAATTGGACACACTCTGCAAGGGCTAGAAACTTGGTGTATATCTCTCCCTCCATCCAGTACATCCCTGTCTGTGGAATGTTCTAGAAGACACAAGTATCTTTCACACTGGTGAGAAACTCCAACACTTGTGCTGTGGTAGAAGAAGAATAGCATAGGGACATTCACTAAGTTATCACATGCCTTTGGTTCACTGTTAGCATTCTGCGTACATTTCCTCTCTTAATGGGCACAATAATCCTATGATGTCAGTATTATTTTCACACCCATTTTTCAAGTGAGACAAGTGGAATGGGGAATTGTCCAGGGTCATATGCTAGTAAAAGGCAGGGTAGGCACTCAAAATCCATCAAGTAAGCTTTGGAAGACCATTCGTTAAAAGTCACCAGAGTCACAGTCTCAGAGACTTGCTAGGGCTGTCCTGGAACCCAGGAGGGTACATGTTCATGGCCGTGTTTATACTGTGGGAGTGCTTAGTACTTAACACAGGTGAGAGCCCTGTCTAGGACTTAACAAGCACCTGGGGATTGCCTGTTCTAGGAAAAGGCAGTGCTTTTCCAGTGTTTCTGCCCAGTGGGGCTTCAGAGGTATCATGGGCAGGGTTTGTACACAACCAATACTAATAACACAAATGGGGATTTATATAAAATAGGTATATGGATATGGATATATGTGATTTTCTTTCTATATATACACTGTATATAATTATATATAATTAAAAACTGTACATATATTTTATTTCAATCTCCAAGGTAGAAACAGGTAAGCACTACTATAAGCAGTGGAGAAATGGAGTCTGTTCTCTTTGGAGAGTAAGATTCTCCATTCACCTCTGTATTCCTATCACTGATACACTCAGATAGGCAATAAACAGTTTTTGAATGAATGAACAAGGAATAACTGATTTGCTCAAGGACTATGTGGCTTAGTAGATTTGAACCTATATCTAGTCCAGGAACTTTTGAGCAAGTTGTATCATTTACTTGAGAACTCAACTTCATGGAGCTTCAGTTTCCTTACATATGAAATGGGAGACGATTTAAGGGGAATAAAAGATGTCAGATCTATTGGCAGAAAGTAAATGGTGCTGTGAGCCAGTGGTTCGTTCATTCCTGTAATCCCAGCTATTTAGGAAGCTGAGATCTGAGGATCATGGTTCCAAGCCAGACTCATACCTCCAATTAACCACCAGAAAACTGGAAGTGGAGTTGTGGCTCAAGTGTTAGAGCGCTAGCTTTGACCATGAGAGCTTAGGGACAGCGCCTAGGCCCAGCGTTCAAGCCCCAGAGCTGACAAAAAAGAAAGAAAAGAAAACAAAAGAGGAAGGGGGGAGGGAGAGAGGGAGGAAGGGAAGGAAGGAAGGTTGGAAGGAAGGAAGGAAGAAAGGAAAGAAGGAAGGAAGGAAGAAGGAAGGAAAGACAAGAAAATAAATGGTGACTTGCTAACCCAGCAGGAGTGATGGAGTGGTATCCTGGTACCAGGGCTGATCATACCCACACCTGGGGCTTCGCTGGTGACTGGGGGGCTCTGACAGAGATCAGAGCAAGATCCTTGAAACAAATGACAACACCTCAGAGGCCCAACTCTATGACCGGGAAGAATCTGAGTGGAGGCCTGTTTCTTAGACTTCATTTCAACCCACAGAATCCTCATTTGGGACTTGCTGTGAGCTAGACTCTAGAAATGCCATAATAAGGAAGTAGAGGTCCTGCCCACTGCTGCAAATGACCCTATGATTTTAAGAGCTTCTGTCTACAAAATAACCAGCAAAATGCTGGTGAAAGTGGCTCAGGTCTGTAATCCTAGCTACTCAGGAGGCTAAGATCTGAGGATCAAGGTTCAAAGCCAGCACAAGCAGGAAAGTCTGTGAAGCCCTTATCTCCAATTAAATATCAAAAAGTCAGAAGTGGAGTTGTGGCTTAAGTGGTAGAGCACTAGCCTTGAGAAAAAAATGCTTGGGGATACCAAGTTCAAGTCACAGGACCAGCACACATACACACACACATAAACCCAACAGCATAAAAGAAGGGCTGAAGGTATGGCTCAAGTGGTAGTCTAGCAAACTTGAGGCCCTGAATTCAAACCTTAATGCCACAAAATCAACTATGTTACACTATTGTTAACAATAAGATTATGGATTATAATTCTTAGTTACCTGAGATTTAAACATTGTTAATATATTCTTCCAGGGTTTAAAGATGTATTAATAACTTATCATTACTATATTCAAGATTGAAGATATCTTCAACAAGATACTATACCAGTTTAATAGAATTAGGTTCATTTGCTTCACTTCCTTTCCAATTTTTAGATGGTTGATTATTTCTTTTCATTTTGACTTCTTCTATGTGACACCGGGAATCAAAACTAGGTCCTTATGCCTGTTAGCTAAGGGCTCTGCCTCTGAGTCATACCTGAATCCTAACCATTTCATTATGCAAAAGTTGATATGATTTCAAAGTCACAGAATGGGCTTTAGAAAAGACACTTCTGGTCCTATGCTCTGTGTCTGTTCCCTTCTCCTATGTAAAGGTAAGCATTCTTATCAGGTTTATCATTCTGCTATTTGTTACATGTTCTCAGATCTGAGGATCAGTTTGAAACCAGCCCAGGCAGGAAAGCCTGCGAGTCTCTTATCTCCACTCAAGCACCGAAAAAGCCAGAACTGGAGCTGTGACTCAAGTGGTGGAGCACAGAAGCTTAGGGACAATGGCCAGACCCTGAGTTCAAGTCCCAGGACTGGCACAAAAGAAAAAAATAAGTGTCAAGGAGCTGGATGCCAGAGGCTCATAACTTTAGTTTTAGCTACTTGGAAGACTGAAATCTGGAGGGTGGAGGTCAACCTGGGAGGAAAAGTCCACGAGACTCCATTTCTAATTAACCAGCAAAATGGGAGACTGGAGGTGGGGCTTAAATGGTAAAACACCAGCCATGAGCCAGAAAGCCAATGGACAGTGTGAGGCTCTGAATTCATGCCCAGTACTGTCATGCACACACACACACACACACACACACACACACACACACACACAGCAAGCGTATTGGGCAAGTTCAAACCCTAGTGCTAGTACTACCAACAAAAAGTACTGAGGAAGACAGAGTCTCAGAATGTTTCTTGGTAGAGGTACCAGTTGATCTAGGGTCAATGTGTGAGGGAGGAGGTAACATTTGAAAGGTGAAAGTAGAAAGGTATACCCATCAGGCAAGCACATATCCAAGACCATCACAGAAGCACTGCAGTATAACCTGGCATGGAATTATGGGAAAAGAATATGAGGCCATTTTCCCTGGCCACATGTAAGAGGGATAGAGAGGCACAAGATCTGAAACGTGTGAAGGTTTGGAGTTAAGATGGATGGAAGATTGAGTCCAAGTTCAGGTAGCAAACTACCACAGCCCTTCAAGAGGTGAGGACATGATCGAGTAAGTATTGTAGGAATACATGTTTGATATTGGCACGAAAAATAGACCAGAGAAGGAAACAAAGGCAGAATCTAGTTGTGAAGGGAGGTAAGGGAAAGGGAGGAGAGGGAAATTGAGGCTTAGAGGCCATGTGACTTTCTAAGTTCGTGTAGTTTTGGAGGGAGAAGGAAGGCAGTGGTGGAGTACACGTTTTCTCTCTTCTAGTTAACTCCCCATAAATACCATTTCTGAAGTTACTAAGGCTGAAGGAAAGCTCACCCGGTAAGTTAAGAGGCAGGAAAGCAGTTGACTCTGAAGAATGGAGATGACATGCCACCCCTAAACTATTTCCATAGGAAAATCAGAGGCCACACACATCCACCTTTGTAATTGGCACGCAAAGAGCAAATAGGAGCCTTTGCCCAGGTAAGAGTTTTGGCCTACACTTTATACTTTCTGACTGTTTTATATCTGCATCCAGCAAGGAAAGCCTTTACAGATCAGTGTCAGTTCTATTACAGGCTGAGCACTTGTTTTAAGAGATGTGATAAAGGCTGGGAATGTGGCTTACATGGTAGAGTGCTTGCCTAGCATGCATGAGGCCCTGGGTTCAATTCCTCAGTACCACATAAGCAGAAAAAGGTAGAAGTGCTGTGGCTCACATGGTAGAGTGCTAGCCTTGAGCAAAAGAAGCTCAGAGACAGCGCCCAGTCCCTGAGTTTAGACCCAAGGACTGGCTAAGAGAGAGACAGAGACAGAGAGCTGTGTTAAGAAAGGAGGAACATATGACCTTTGTGAAACACTGACTTGGTTCAGTTCTAGATGGAGAATGGGGATAAACATGGCACTAGCAGTAAGTTGTTCACTATGCAAAGAGTGCTAGCACCAAAACCCAGGTCAGTAAAAGAAGTGTTTGATGCCACTGGATGGGGATTTTAAAACAGCTATTGAAATACGCATGTTTTAAACCTGGGCTGCTGCACCAGAGGAGTAGCCTGCCTTGGTTAGACATTCCTGTGTACGGAGCCATGAACATCTCATTTTGTGCCTGCGTATCTAGAACGGAACACCTCAGCACACAGATGACTGTATGCTTATTTCATTGTAGCTGTTTTCATCGGCAGCTTTTGCAGCTTAGAAATAATGTGAAGGGCCCTTAGAAAAAATCAGTGGCATAAGGCCAATTTTCTTACTTACAGCAGATAAACTTCTAGACATGTGACTATTCACAATCTAATTGTAGCTGAAGATAAAGAAAATCTCTTAAGTTTGGTCCTTCTCTACAGCTCAAATTGAAAACTAAAAGCATCCAGCCTGCTTTTCTGTTGCCCCTGAAGGCTTCAGAAAGAATCTTGTTCTTTCTACCTGGACTCATTCTTAAGAAAAATTCATGTTAAAAATCTGGTTATAGCCTGGCACTGGTAGCTCACGCCTGTAATCCTAGCTACTCAGGCATCTGAGATCTAAGGATCACTGTTCAAAGCCACCCCGGGCAGGAAACTCTGTGAGATTCTTTTCTCCAATAAACAAACACGCAGAAAACCAGAATTGGCGCTGTACCTCAAGTGATAGAGTGCTTGCTTTGAGCTGAAGCGCTGAGGGACAGCGCTCAGGCCCAGAGTTCAAGCCCCACGACCGACAAAAATAAATAAAATAAAAATCTGGTCATTAATGTCCATGTGATCAGTGGGGTCAGGTGAACTTATTGTAGTTGTAACCAAGTAAAACAGATTTCTCCCGGTGGCTTGAACAGTAAGAATAGTGTTACAAGTCAGATGCTTCTAGTTTCTCCTATTTGTTTTCAAGACCCTTGGGGTTTTTTATTTTTTGTTGCTTGTTTGTTTTACCCTAAGCCAGGGACATCAGCTTTGGGAAGTGTGGTACAGTCTGCAAGAGCCTCCACTTGATGCTTGAAGTCCAGCCACAGCAATAGTGTAGATGACCCCATCACCAGCACTGGTGCAGAGCAGGGACTGCTGGTTTTAGCACACGGACAGCTGCATTGTCTTCCATGGCCGCTTCCATCACACAGTAGGAGCATCACTCACTGCTTCAGGGTTCTAATCTGTCTTCTTATGGCTCCATTTCAGTAAGATACCCTGTCATTTTAACGCAGACTATTTTTCCTTAAGTGACTTAAGTTTGAAAGGCTTGTTTTCTATAGCAGATTAGCCATACCGTCTTGTATTCCCTTCTCTTTAGTGTGGTTTGAGGGTGCAGCTTAATTTGTTAGACTTTGGCAGTCCGCTCAGTTCTTACACCGAAGTGTGCACGTCTTCGTGTGGTAAGTGCTCAGCTGTCAAGAATCTCCACCGACGCCGCTGCCCCTCCTTCAGAGTGTCTAGAACAGTGCTGGGCGTTGTCACTTTTGCTACCTTGATAATAGCATTGGGCTATCATGTTATAACATTGAAATACATCAATTTATTAAAAAAATACTTTCATAAGAAAAAAAGAGTTTTGGCCTAGGTGAGAAGCTTTGCGTAGGTGATCACAGCAATGACTTCATGAATGTTGATCAAGTGAAAGGAGGCGATTCATTAATTCCCTGACTTTTGGGGGTCACCAGCAAAATTATTGTTATTATCATTTATTTTGGTGGTGCTGGGGTTTGAACTCAGGGTCTCACGCTTGCTAAGCAAGCACTTTACCACATGAGCCACTCTACCAGTCCACAAAGTTATTTTCAGTTTCTTTAAAAGTAGTGGGTATAGATGACAATGATCCCCAGGACGTGTAGGACTTTGAAGTCAGATAAACTTGCTTTGAAGTCAGATGAACTTGCTTGAGCTTCAGCTTTCCCATTTGCTGGACATGCAAGTTCTTAGGCTTTCAAAACCATTTTCTCCCCAGTTTGGATAACAATAGAGTTGCTATAGCCTGGGCACTGGTAACTCAAGCCTATAATTCTAGCTACTTAGGAGGCTGAAATCTAAGGATTGATATTCGAAGCCAGTCCAGGCAGGAAAGTCAATGAGAATTTTTTATGAATGTACACACAGGTATTTTTTCCATGTTTTGGAGTTCATTTTGATAAATATTATTTATTGTTATTTTTGTTTTTTTTTTAATTTGTGCTGGCCCTAGGGCTTGACCTCGTAGGCTTGGGCACTGTCCCTGAGCTCCATTTTGCTCAAGCGCTAGAGCCACCATGCCACTTCTGGCTTTTTCTATGATTAACTGGAGATAAGAGTCTCATGGCTTTTTTTTTTTATCCACATTGGCTTTGAACAACACTCCTCAGATCTCAGCCTCCTGAGTAGCTAGGATTGTAGGCGTAAGCCACCGGCGCCCAGCTGATAAATATTATTTTATTTAACCAGAGGCACATAGTTACTGCATCTTCATGATCCTCCCCTAAGAGCATCCTCCTTTAGTCTCACTGTGTGTGAATGCCTAGAGTCCTGTATAATGTATCATGTCCCGGCAGCATGAGAATCTTATTTCCAATTAACCAGCAGAAAGCCAGGAGTAGAGTTGTGGCTCAAGTAATAGTGCACCCCAGTCCCAAGTTCAAGCTCTAGTATCAACACACACACACACACACACACACACACACACAAACACACACACACAGTTGCCCTAGGATGATAGTATGCAATAAAGTTTATTGAAACAGTATGAATAGCATCAGGTGCTGTAGAAGATAGAGACAATGAAGTTGAGATGAGAATTTCCAGAAGATATGCAAAGATGAGCAAGGCAGGGTGTAAGTGGTATGACCTGCACACTTGCCTCGGCTCTGAGCTTCTTATTCTAGGTCCTTTCCGTTGTCTTGATTAAATACCTAACCTTCCTCTCATTTCTGCTTTGGTTTCTGCTATGGTTTGCAGAAGCCTAGAGGCTCAGCAGTGACCAGGGACCCATGCAAACTCTGCTCCTTCCTGGTTATTTTATGAGGGGAAGAAGGTGGGGGAAACAGTCAATACTGAACCTCCTCCCACTCGAGAGTCTTCAAGATGC
>NW_012267226.1:7637170-7666287 GCF_000151885.1 Dipodomys ordii
GCCGGCTCGGCCCGGAGAACGCCCCGCCCGCCCTGCACAGCCCCCGCTTGTTATTTGTGCTGGTGTGCTGTCAAATATTTATTTTGGTTCAAGTGGACCCCTTTCCACAAAGACCACCTGGTTGTAATCAATAACACCTATTTTCAGATAATCTGCCGCTCCCGAGGCGGGGCACGAGGAGCTCACCCAAACAGAGACCTTTTCAAAGGGCATTTAAAATGGGCTGGATTCACAGTGGGCCGGAGGGAGGGGGGCGGGTGGGTGGGGGGCGTCGGGGAGACGCAGGCCTGGGTGGTCAGGAGGGAGCTGAGTCCAGGCTCTGCCAGGTGGGCGTCTCCACCCCAGGTGGGGGGGGGGTGGCTGCTGCTTGATGAAGGCTCGCAGGGCGGGGAGGCTTCCAGGAACCTCTCATAAAATTAAACAAACTGAAAACCTTTCTTTGGCCGGCCAAATGTTGTAAAGGTAGATTTCTAGAAACTCCAGAGCAGCAGCTTCCTCTTTCCTGACAAAGAGGATCTAAGTAGGGTAGGTGGCACCCAGTGCTGGGGCCCCCTGGGGGTCGCTTCTTTCTCTCCTGAAGGGGGACCCATGCCTGTCTCCCCAGGGTGCCATTTCTACCAGATCCAGTGTGAGGATTAAAGTATAGCCCACTAGTAGAGGCTTGCCTAGCACCGAGTCCCGGGATCCACCCCCCCCCCCACACCAAAACAAAGAAACAACAACAAAATCCATCTGCCTGTGAATTCCAGTAATCCCTGTGTTCCCCAGGTAGGAGGATCACTTGAATCCAGGGGTTCAAAACCAGCCAGGCACTTTCAAAACAACAGCAAAGAAGCATCTTAGCACCTACAGTGGACAGGGATTGCTCTAGATATGGAGTAATATAGAATATAGATATATAGCTCTAGATATAGAAGAAAATAGACATCCCACATCATGGGGCCTGACTGGGTGACAGATACCTAGTGACCTCAATACAGACAGTGATGTGTGCCTCAGGAACTATGTGGGGAGAGGCTTCAAAAAGGCTGTAAAGGCTTAACAGCTTCAGCTCTGAGGTGGGGTCTTCCATGGATTGGGGGTTCAGGAAATGGAGTCACTGTGTTGTGGAAACTAAGCTTCAAGAAGGGGCCACTAGGTCCAAGTATCCCAGAAGTTGTGTTTACAAGCCAGAAGTCAAGTTCAGCTAGTAATGGGCTTCCAGGGTTTGGGAACCCTCTTCTAGATGGGATGATGTCCACCTCAGGGGTTAAAGGGGAAAAAAAAAACCCCAGCACTTTGCACCTGCTGGTTGTTCCTCCCTCCCCACCCCCTGCACCATGCTACAGAGTAGGCTAGGCCCAGTGCTGTTGTAATTGCAATATGACATCTGTAGACATTCTATAACATGATTTGAGGATTCTGCGTGAAACCCAGCTGAGGAGCTCATAGGAGAGGCCGCACTGGGTCATTCTGTATATGCTGTGCTGACTTTGGCAGTAAGGGTGGCTCAGGCTGGCCAGTCATTATGCCTGCCATGCCTGCCCACAGACCCATCAGGAACACACCTAGCCGGCTCTGGGTCATGTGACCTTCCTGGACCCAGGCAGTGAGCCCTGAGCTAAGGGTAGCTAATCTATAGATATCCAGTAAACTCTTGGGTGCTCAGTGTGAAGTCATGGAAATTAGCCTAAGGGTGAGGGTCATTAGCTAAGGTAGACCAGACATGGTCCTGTGAACATTTTACCTGGTAAATAAGGAGAGGTTTGAGGCAGGAGGGGGTGGGATAGAGCAGAAGCGAAAAGAGGGAGGGAAAAGGGAGGTGACCTGAGCCAAGAGAAAGTAGGAGAATCTTCCCCAGAGCCATTTGACCCCAGTACTTTCTTAGCCTCCAAAAGACCAACTCAGTAAGATGCCCTATTCTCTCCCTCCCCCCCTTTTGTCAGTGGTGGGGCTTGAACTCAGAGCCTGGATACTGTCCCTGAGCTTTTTCACTCAAGACTAGCATTTTACCACTTTGAGCCACAGCTCCACTTCTGGTTTTCTGGTGGGCAATTGAAGGTAAGTGTCTCAAGGACTTTCCTGCCTGGACTGACTCTGAACTGTGATCCTCAGATCTCAGCCTCCTCAGTAGCTAGGATTATAGGCATGAATCACCAGGACCAGGCTAGGAGGTCCTAATTTCCAGAGAATTCTCTCTCTCTCTCTCTCTCCCCCCTCCCTCCCTCTCTCTCTCTCTTTCTTTCTCTCTCTGTCTCATTATCAAGGATGTTTTGCAGTAAATTCTCAGTACTCTGTGAAGACTGAACGAATACCCATCCCTTACAACGTGTACAATTCCCTTTCCATTCCATCATGCCTAATAATGGAGAGCTATTTTTTAGCCCCATGTGGCCAGGATGGCTAGTAGAGGGCAGACTAATGATGAGTTTTCTCAATGGCAGATAAAACTAATTCAGGTTTCCTTGCTTTATCTGTTAGCTAAGGCTGCAATAATGCTAGGAAAAAAAAATTCTTCTCATACCCTAAGGCTATTTTCTTTGTCCTTGGAGATGGCTGGGAAGAAGGGACAGGGTTAATTTACTTACTCTTTGTGAGGGTTAGGGTAGGCAGGGGCTGAATTTATGTCATGGTGGCTCTTAAACAAGAATGTAGCTTTCTCCCTCTAGTGAGATGTTCTCAACCTAGCTTCTTAGCTCTGTGCTTGCAGAAAGATTATATATGGATGTAAATGATCCAGTGGGGGTTGATGGCCCAGGAAAGATTATGATAAGAAAGGGGTGATGGACAAGGAAGAGGGGTGGTGTGTTGGAATTTGGGATAATTGAATTTGCTGTGCAGACAGCAGTTATAACTTGGGTCATCCTCTGTATCTTTGGTCATAAATCCACCAAGACCAGGAAATTCCATGGTTAGGCCAATCTTTCCATTCAGGAACCAGGATAGTTAAGGGTCAAAGCATGGAATGGTTTATACCTCATAGAGGTGCTGTGACTCAGAGTAAACTGGTTTTGTTTATTTATTTATTTACATTGAGACTGTTACACATAAGTCTTGGGAATCCAGTGACAATCCTCTCGTGTTTCTGTTACATGTGTCTCATAAAGATTCATTTGTTCTGAGAACTCAAAATGTTAGAGGTGGGACAGGCTCCCTCCAGAAACTGGACTGTGCTGGAGTTGCCAGGTGATTTCTTTCACTCCAGTTTTCTCTCCGTTATTACATAATCACACACATGAAGTGTCCAGTTAACTACCAATCAACCGAATAAAGATTTAACCTCAATCTGCATTGTATGCAAATGTGATTTTTGTAGCACTTTACTGCTTTTTGCAAACTACGAGGTTGAGTACCAAGAGCCCTCCTGGAATTAGAGATAAGGGTCTTGGAGCAGAGGTAAGGGTGTGGGGGCTTGGAGGAGTGCAAAGGACATTTTGGAGGATGACTGTGTCTTTGGTAATGCAAAACTCACCATGAGGCTTGAGACCCCTGCTTTCCTCTGCGCCCCCTTTACTAAATAAACCCCACCTCACTTTAAAGGCTGGCATTGGGCTCAAATGGAAAATGAAAAGATTCAATTGTCCCACTTAAAAAATTAGATCCATTGAAGATTGGAGTCTTAGAACCTGGACAGAGTGAGAATCACTGAATCAGTATGAGAGAAATAGGCTCAGAAACCTCAGCAATAACCTTTGGAAGACACGTTTAAGGTATAAGCCAATGAACTTGGCTAGTAAGAAGTCAGTTCCAAAGCTATGGACAGTTTGCACCCCTAACCATTTAAAATTCCCAGAAGCCTGGGCACTGGTGTTCATACCTGTAATCCTAGCTACTCAGGAGGCTGAGATCTGAGGATTGTGGTTCAAAGCCAGTCTGAGTGGGAAAGTCCACAAGACACTTATTTCCAATTAAGGACCAGAAAAGCCAGAAGTGGAGCTTTGGCTCAAGAGGTAGAATGCTAGCCTTGAACAAACAAACAAAATGCTCAGGAACCATGGGACTAGGATTGGCATGTGTGCATGCATACACACACACACACACACACACACACACACACACACACACACACACACAATTCCGGGGGGGACATCTGATGCAAATCAGTTCTTCATGGTCAAATTTCTTATGATGATTTTTTTTCCTAAGTGACAAATCTTTACATTATGCAGAAAATTGCTAGGTAAGTTTATGCTGTAGGAAAAATGACAGAGAAAGAGCAAAGAAAGGTGAAACTGTCAAGAAAAGCTGAGGAGTCTGGGAAGCATTGCTAGGGTCTACGTGATACTTGATCAAACACTTCTGGAAGCCAAGGGCTCTGGCTAACATAATGATCAGCAGAGAAAGAAATACTGCATCCAACTGGGGAAAGCCATTCATCCCAAACAGGGAATCAGAAGAAGTTGCTAGCAGATTTTAACTGTGGCCTGGCTTGATGCTTTACCTGCATCTTCCCTGGTTCTGATTTTCTTTGTGTCTCTCTGGAGTTAGCAATCACCTCACCCTTCCCCTCAGCATTGCTGAGCCCTAGATACTTTCTGTCCAACAGGTGTAGCTTGACAAACAACAGGTACACATTGGATCCTTCTGTGAGCCAGGAATCCAGCCGGACACAGTTTCTGCCCTTTGTTCCCTAGGCCTTCACACACAAATGGATCTTAGCTCTTGCATATTGCTCTGCTATGGCACTGTCCAGCCAGCAAGGGTAACTTGAGAGTCATGCACTCTTTACATCAGCCTCTATCTGAAACATTAATGTCATGACCCAAACACTGCTTATCCATAATTACTAGCCAGTCCCTGTTCCCCTTCCCTCTTCCAATCACTCTCCTAAACCATCTCGTACAGGATTTAAAATTTTATTTTCTCCACCCGCCCTCGTTCCCAGCTAATTGCAAGCTCATTAGCTTCTCTGGTAGACCGTTCCTCCCCCATCACTTTTATGTCTTCTTCTGCTCCCCAGACCCCCTATTTCAGATAATGTGTGTGTGTGTGTGTTTGAATATAAAAGCTGGCAAATTTTGAGTGCTGTAGTTCTTGATCTCTTTTTCCCTTCCCATTTCTCCCCTTTCTTCTCCTCTTCTAAAGTATTTATTCTTGTAGCCAGAGGTGACAGAATACAATGGTATCTGAGTTGACACAGTGTCCCAGAATGAGGTGTCAGTGCCCGCACTGGGTGAAAAGAGCAGAAAGTGGTGCCAACTGTCACAGGAATTCGGACTCTTATAGGCTGAGGACTTTGTCCAGCCAAGTCAAGGGGGCGTGGCTTGTAGTGTCAAGCTTGAACAGGTTGCCAGTGACATCTATTGAGAGATGTCTGGAGCAAGGAAGGTCACCCAGCAGTGGAGATAATCAGAATAGCCATTTGGGCCAGGAAGGAGAAGAATGTGTTGCATAGGGGAACTGGGAAAAGCGAGAGAGAAGAGACTGATTATGTACAGGAGAAATGATAAGGAAGTGCATACTGTATACTTAATGAAAGCCATGTTTCTCATTGTCAAATGAGTGAATTACAAATATGGAAAGAGAGGAAACTCGGGTGAGTTCTGAATTCCAATCCAACCAAAGAATGCATTTGAGTGAACACAGGGATTTCAGTATAGAGATAGATGTAAAGTATGCACATATATGCATGTTGATGTCCACACATATATCTATATTCATGCATGTACATAGACACATGAAACATTCAGAATGCACCTATCTGCATAGGCACATACGGCCTACCTCTGATCATGGAGCAGGCCTGGGGACAGAATCAGGATCAGGTCCGTCGCCATGAGCACACCTAACACACAGAGATCAGCTTCTGAGCTCCATTTCCCACCAAAACAAACAAGGAATCCAGGGATAAATGACTGCTTCTAGAGATGCTGTCATTGGAGGAAGAAAGGAAGTATACAGACATGATGGAAACATGACAGTGGTCAAAAAAGGGTCAGTGGTGAGAAAATAGTCCTCAAAATAAAATTAAGAGCACATAACATTCCTCAACCAAATTGGAAAAAAAATGAGGCTTTAGGGAAAAAAATAGTTCTATCTTTATATTATTTGTGTGCCAGTACTGGGGTTTGAATTCAGGGCCTGTGTGCTGTCTCTTAGCTTTTCTTTGCACAAGTCTGGCACTCTACCACTTGAGCCACACTTTTGGTTTTTGATGGTTATTTGGAGATAAGAATCTCATAGACTTTCCTGCCTGGGCTGGCCTTGAACCCTGAGCCTCAGACCTCAGCCTCTTGGGTAGTTAGAATTACAGGCATGAACCATCAGTGCCAGGCATAGAGTGAATTACTGAAATGATCAAATGCACTAGAACTTAATGATGACTGAGATAGCCCCATAGTTTCATGGAAACTCTGTGCAGAATACTTTCTAACTGCAAAGAGAAACATATCTTTTCAGAGAAGATACCACCTTAAGCAAACCCTCAGAGTGAGTCATCAATAATGAGGTAAATTCAGATATGTGCTGCCTGTAAGAACAGGTATGGTCACTTCCGTGTTGATCCTCTTAGGAAAGCCTTATCGATACATAATCATGGCAAATCCAAATTGATGAACATTCTACAAACTTACTGGCCTATCGTGTCCCAGAATTTCTCAGTCCTGGAAGTCAAGAAAGACAAGACTTGCTGCTCTCGACCACTTAGCAAAGGCCAGATGGTTCCTGAGGATTACTGGGAAATAGTCTGTCCTCATCAAGTTTCCAATTTACTGAATTGCTGTAGATAACACAGGAGGACTTTGTTGTTTGAGCTGAATCTACCCTGTCATATTTGAGGTGGATGGAATATCAGACTGGCCACTCACTCTCAAATGGTTCAATAAAACATGTACTTTTGCTTTGTCCAATCTAGATAGTTTGTGACTATCTCATAAGCATAAAGGAAAACACAAGACCTATTTAAAAATTGTAAAATGTTGGAGAAGGGAGTAAGGGACAAGAAAGAGTAATAGAGAGCGTGAATATGAATAAAATCCAATATGTACATGTGTGGAACTATTATAATGAAATTGCTCACTTTGTGTAGTGCAGAAATGTATATTCATAATATGCAATAGAATAGTGCAATATGGCTTAACTCTTAACTTACATCAAGAAGAACCTGAGCCTTGTTTAGACTTCTGAATGATAAAAACCCAGGACAGGAGAGGCTAGGAGCCAGTGGCTCACACCTATGATCCTAGCTACTCAGGAGGCTGAGATATGAGGATCATGATTCAAAGCCAGCCTGGGCAGAAAAGTCTGTGGGACTCATCTCCAATTAACTACTACAAAGCCGGAAGTGGCTTGAGTGCTAAGGCACTAACCTTCAGCAAAAATGCTTAGAGGTCAGCAGCCTGGCCCTGAGTTTAAGCTCTAGGACTGTCAACACACACACACACACACACACACACACACACACACACACACACACCCCACAAAACCCAGGACACTACTGTTATATTTAGCATTAATCATTTTATTTTGATGCCTGAGCTGGTTTCAAACTGTAATCCTCAGCCACTGGCACCCAGCCAACATCTTGCATTTCTGTAATTCTAGCCAACATATAGGCTATCCTCTCTTACATGGTCTTATTTTCTCATTAGAAAAACTTGCCAGGTATTACCATGATGCTCCTGTTACAGATGAGGAAACCAAGACCAGCCACTGGAAGTCATAATTCAGTTAGTGGAGATGCTGAGACTCACGATCAGGTCATTTTAACTCAGCACCCGTTCCCTATAGATTCATTCACTATATATTTAAAGATCACACTACTGTGGGCTGCTGTCACCATGATAGCAAATAAGACAGATACAATCTTCTTTCTTATGAAGCTACCAGGTGGTTTTAGGTGTGTTAAAAAAAAAAAACACAACACCTTGGGCCCAAGCTGACTAGACATAAAATCTACCTCCCAGTCTCTATTTCTTGGCATAATTGACCATTCCCTCTAATATTTCTGACAAGGTACATTTTTAACATTCCTTTAGGACAAATCTCATTTTATTTGCAGCCTCCTGTATGCAGATGGAGCCAGCAAAGGGCAAACACCCAAGTGACTCACAGTGAGTGCCTTGGATGGGGAAAATGCAAAATGTTCACTGGAAAATCCAATTTACTCCCACTTTTCACTCATTTTGAAAATGTCTCTCAGACCACAGAACAAGTTCTATATGATACTGAACTCCTCAACAGTTACCAGTGACTTGTTCTTGGGGGAACGCCTGGCGAATACTGGCAGATACCAGTGATTGGATATATATATATATATTTATATGCTTCCTGTGCAGCATTGGTTTTTCCATGTTGTCATCTAATACCTCAAAAGAATTCTCAGTTTCCCACTTAATAGATGCAGACGACTTGTCTAGTAGGTGCAAAGGTCAGAATTTGAATCCAGAGTCTCTGGCATTATACTCATACTCATTTATCCACTGCCCCCACCAAAAAAAAAAAATCACTCTCCTCCTACTGAGAAAACACATGAGTTAACTCAGTTAACATCCAGAAGGCTAATCTAGCAATTGTAGGTAAATGAATGGTTTCACTGGAAACTTTTTCTGTTTCCCCCTAGAGCTTTTAAGCTAAGTGTAAATTGACTATGTGCTTAGGAATTTACCAGCTCAGACAGACTGAAACAATTAGACAGGAGGCCAAGTAGAAGTGAGAGAGGGAGACAGACCCCAGGCCTAGGAGCTGACATTCCTATTAAAAGCTTCCCTCCCCTATCCTTTCTCAATTGGCTGAAACGCTAGAGGGTTGCCTGGCTAACCCACTTCCTTTTAGAAGTGTCTATCCCCTGAGGGAGCCTGGGATTTGTAGTCTTGAAATCAACTGACCTTTCATAATCCTTTAGTGGGGACTCCCTGGCTGTAGGAATATAGTATCTATTTCAGTAGCTTTTTACATGATGAAATATCCAGAGTGCTTTTTTTTTTAATGACAAGTTCCTTCCTGGGTAAGAGGAAAGACTCTGTGTATGCATCAGAATCAGTTTTATCTCCCCTCTCTTGGACCTCCCCTCACTCCTCCATCTCACTCCTGAGCGTGCAGCTGGACTGGTGAGGGAGAAGAGGCAGAGCTTAGAGAGGCACAAAAGCTGGCTAGACCGTGGAGAAACACACGCAAGGGCTGCCTCCTCCAAGCATGTTCTCCCAAAGGATAGTGTTCATTATTTCTCCATGCAGTATATTTGCACTGTACTCTTTTAACAAAGGACGTACGTAGTATGTGAAAGCAAGTGCACAGATTTCTCATGCAGTCATCTGGAATCTGAGCGTAAGGCTTTCAGGACAAGTCAAGGATATCAAGAATGCTCAAGTCCCTTATTTGAAAGGGATAGTATTTGCAAAGAACTTACACACTCCCTGCCATAGCACTTGAATCATTTCATCGGAGCTAACACAGTATAAGCACTGCTTAAATGTTTGCTGTACCATGTTATTTAGGGGATAAGAACAAATAAAAGACAGTGTCTGCATATGACTAAGGCATGTGATTTTTAAACTAGTTTTGCTTCATTAATGGTTGAATCTGCAGATGTCAAATTTGTTGATACAAAGGGCTAATGGTACTCTTTTTCCTTTTGGTCCAATACTGGGGTTTGAACTCAGGGGCTGGACACTGTCCCTTAGCCTTCATTTCTGGCTTTTCGCTGGTTAATTGGATGTAACTGTCTCATGAACTGCATATATTAGTTTTGAACCATAATTTTTGAGTAGCTAGGATTAGAGGCATGAGCCACTAGTACCTCGTTGTGTTGTTTTGTTTCCCTACTGCTAAATGCCTTGTCTTGGGGTAGAAAGATACTCGTTTTCTCCTCAGTATTCTAGACTCTCCTGGTCTCATTTGGTCTAACCTGGGATTACCTTATCTAAGAACCCACATTTCATGGGTTACCCATGGACTAAACAAACTACTTATTGCTCCATTGTATGAAGAAATTATTAAGTAAAACAATGATCACTTTAAGTGTTATTCCTAATGACTGCGGATATTAGAAAGGCTTCAAAGCAACAGGTATTGAAAATATAACATTCTTCATAAGATATTCAACCATATTTTGGATGGGGGGGAGGGCTTGAACTCAGAGCCTTGAGATCTCTCTTGGCTTTTTTGCTCACAGTTGGTGCTCTACCACTTGAATCACACCTCAACTCTAGCATTTTCTTTGTTAATTGGAAGTAAGAATCTCTTGAACTTTTTTCCCCTGGCTGGTTTTGAACCTATAAAATGGCACTATATTTACATAGAACCCACATGCATTCTTCTATATATTTTAAATCTTCCCTAGATGTTTTACAACCCCAAATACAGTGTAAACATTTTGAAAGTAGTTGCTCTGCTGTCTTGTATAGGGATGGATGACAAAGCGGGGAGAATGAGTATATGTGTATTTTCAGAATGGATGTAATACTTTTTGGAATAATTTCAACCCTCAGTTGGTTGAATATGCGAATGTAGAATACTTCCCTCAATACTAATGTAGCAATTGTATATGTGATAAATATAAATTAATATAAATTAGAATATGTGCTTAGCATATTTTTTAAATGGCAGGATGCAAGGGTTTGGAACACATTTCATTTCACTAGAAGGAGCTCTGCTAACCAGGGAAGGTCTTAGGGTTCCTAATGCTGCCAGTGGCCTTGAAACACAAAGGGCTTTCTAGGTCCCATTCTTTTTCTTTAAAAAATGGAGGAAAATAAAGCAAGCCAATAGTTAATTAAATTTTTTGGTCAGTTGTAGCTCTTGAATTCAGGGCCTGAGTGTTGTCCCTAAGCTATTTTTTTCTCCTCAAGGCTAGCACTCTACCACTTTGAACCACATCTCCACTTCTGGTTTTCTGGTGGTTAATTGGACATTAGTCTCATGGACTTTCCTGCCCAGGCTGGCTTCAAACTACAATCCTCAGATCTCAGTCTCCTGAGTAGCTAGGATTACAGGTGTGAGCCACCAGCACCAGGTGTAATGAAGCAATTTAAAACAAGTTTCTTCCTTTGGGAAAAAAAAATCTTAAAACTCTGGGCAGACAATAGAATCCTGGTGTGAGACCGAAAGAAAGCTAGAATCTTATTCTCCATTGGGTCATCATGTTGACCAGTTGTTTTTTAAGCACTTTGTGTATGTAACACGGTGAAATCATAAAAAAAAAAAAAAAGGTCCTGGATTGACCTGTTTACTTTGCTTTGCTCCTTGGACGTGTGACCTTAGCTATCATCTGATAAAAACTCTCTTAGACTGAAAGAAGACTTACATAGAATTGAAAAAGTCTACACACTTCACTCAACAAGCAAAACCACATTGCTTTTGTACCTTCCAATGTATTACAGCATTTACATTTGAAAAATTGTTTTTGGATTGGTTTGGGGGTTTGAACTGAGGGCCTCATGTTACAACTTATGATTTTTGACTGCATCCTTAACCCCTTTTCTGCTTTCATTACTTTTTTTCTTCTGGTTGTGGGGCTTGAACTCAGGGCCTGGGTGCTGTCCTTGGGCTTCTTTGTGCTTGAGGCTAGCGCTCTATCACTTGAGCCACAGCTCCACTTCCAGTTTATAAGTGGTTAACTGGAGATAAGAGGCTCATGTAGACTTTTCTGCCCAGACTGGTATTTAACCATGATTTTTAGATCTCAGCCTCCTGCATACTAAGATTTTAGGTGTGAGCCACAGGTGCCTGGCTTGCTTTCATTATTTTTTAAGGAGGGTCAAACCTGGGCTGGCCTCAGACTCATATCCCTCAATCCACAACCTACCTAAGTAGCTGAAATCACGAGCATGTCCCCCTGTCTGGCATTGAGATACGGTTCTACCCAGGATGGCTTGGAACTGTGATCCTCCCATCTCTTCTTCCTGAGTAGTTTGGATTATAATCATGAACCACTGTGCCTGGCCTAGGAAAAACTCAGAGCCCAAGAAGAAAACAGTAAACCTTCCCTGGACAAAATTCTTTGCCTTAGCAGTAGCTATATAAGAAAACAACATCTTCCATTCTGAGAGAAGGCACAATTTATTTAGTCAAATTATTTTACAACATAGTCTTCATGACAGTTGTCAGCTTAACACTTAATATAGTTAAAAGTCAGCGATTACCTGCAAAATTATATATATTTTAAAGTCTAAAAATATATTGCATATATAGAGCAGGAAAATCCCTTGCCTCCACAAGGGAAAGTTTGGTTGTCCTTTCCAGAGTTGTGATTATTGCAATGCGGTTATTTACACACATTTCCAAAGCATTAAAGATTTAAATGGACCGCTCTTGCCCCTGCATGGCTGTTAAATATCACCAGTGCTTCTTTTTCCTATTAAGTCAATGACTTAGACACTCTGTTTTCTTTTCAGCAATAGTCACATTATGCATTTTTTAAAAACCAGCTATAAAAACGTACAAAGAACCCAAATGTACAGATTGACAAAAAAAAAAGATGTACAAATTACACTTAAAAAAATAACAAGGATTGATTTGATAGTAACATTGTATTTGTGACCGAGGTCAACTCGTTTATTTATTCTTTTTAATTTTTTAATTATTTATTTTCTTAATACTGTGAGATATAGGAAAATAACTCTGCATAATTTATACAGTAAGATGCCTTCTGATTGGTCGACCCTGGTCTGATGGTCTAACAAACGCACAGCGCTTGCGAATCTGTTTGAGTTTAGAAATCCCCGTGACTTTTCAAAGTTCTGGGACCCATTGTCATTACAAAAAATAGTTATCTAAATCATTTGTCTTTCAGGAATGTCTGTGTTTGCATTAGAATTTCTTAGTTCAAAGCTTGACTATTTGTAGAGAGAACAATAAGCTGAGTGCATATGGACCACTAACAGGGATTTTCCGATGCCCATGGGTTCATAAATACACACACACACACACACACACACACTCACACTCACACACACACGTCATGTCTTTTAAATTCCAGTTGGGTGAAAACTTCACTGGCCTTACAACCAGTGTTCCAGTTGCCATCCACTGAACTTGGTCCTCTTAAAAGTAAGATTCTGAGCTTCCTGCCTCTATTTCCACTTAGTTTCGAACCAGAACATGACTGGTTAAGTCCATGATTCATTATTGTATTGAATCCTACAATGATGAGACCCGTGTGTTGATAAGAAACTGCTTTGGTCATTAAAAAGTAGAAAGAAAATTTACAGCTTCTTTTTTTGTTTTGTTTTAGAACCATGATAGAATCATTCCAGTCATCTAAAATATTCCATTCATTTAAAAAAAATGATAGGAGGTTAAGAATCCAAACTGGTCTACTGGCCCATGGAAGGATCCATCTTTTTCTTTCGGTAGAGGAAGCAAGAGTTAATGACATTAAAAAAAATTTTTTTTAAAGAACAAAGGTTTTATCCAACAAGAAAGAACATCCAGTTTTGTTTTCAACCAGAGGCCACATAGGTCCTTTAGGGTCCAAAGTATCCGGGAAGAGTGGAAGGCCACCATGGTTAAGCTTCTAGTAGTAGCTGCCTAAGTGTGAAGACACATGGGTATTAGGATGACGGGGGACATTGGGATTAGGGTAGATCCCACCAGTTGGGGAGGTCCAATATGGTGATGCTGCTCCAAAGAAGCTGGAAGAAGTGACGGGCATGGAGGATGGATGGGGAGGGACGAAGTTCACCTTCTGCTGGTGGGCGTGGTAGGAAGGCATGTAGGAGATATCGGAAGGGTACTTGTACATGGATGACTCGGTCGGGTGTGGTTGCAGAGCCTGGGCAATGCCATGGAAGTCAAACTTGTAGGCATACCTTTTACCATGGACTTTGGTCATAATGTTTTTATCATAGTAATACCGGAGGGCTCTGCTCAGCTTGTCATAATTCATGTTGGGCTTGCTCTTCCGCTCCCCCCAGCGCCTGGCCACTTCGTCTGGGTCCGTCATTTTGAACTCCCCATTGGTCCCCTCCCAGGTGATGCAGCTGGCATTGGCACTGTCGGAGAGTAGCTCGAGGAGAAATTGCCACAACTGGATCTGCCCACTTCCTGCAGGCAAAGAGGAGAAAGCAGCAACTCAGCCTGGAGAAGTCAAAGCCTGTTCCCTACATATGCACTTTCCTGGCCTTCCTAAGGACCCACTTTGTGTCATTTACCTTCAGACGACTTCTTCTTGCCGTTCACTTTACAAAAACAGAACCATCATAATGACACGTGTTTTCATAGGGTACAGGTTGACATTTCAGTACATGACATTTCAGTACATTGACATGTAGTCAATGTATGCTAATGGAATCAGGTTGTTTAGCATGTCTAACAACCACAAATGGTCATCATAGACTGAATATTCAAAATCCTCCCCTCGAATTTAGTTGATTTCCAGAAGCATCCTCAGCTGCAGACACAGCAAACTAAAAACAAGTCCAAACCTCTAGTTTGCACTCTATAAGATAGGTATTGACTTATCTGGCAAAATGAAGAACTCATTTTACTCCCCAGTCAGATGTCTAGATATGAGATGGAGGTCTTTGTAACCTTACAAGCTAGGGAGCATTCTGGAAAGAAGAGCTTGCAGGCTAAGGTGAACTCACCAGGATTGGCCAGACGGCTGCTCGTGGGACCCAGGATCTGATATGGATCTGAAGAAATCAAAAAGGAAATTTGCTTTACTATTATTTAAAAAACATAGCAGTGTCAACAACAACGTAAGACTTTACACTTCTATTTCAATATCCTAGGAAAGTCTAATTTCAGTAAACATTACTGCTCTTATGTGTAGATCTCAAAGATATTGGGTATGGTCAGGGGCAAAATTTATAGAAAAGTAACAGTATCATTTTGTTCTTGTTTGGTTTCCTTCCTTCCTTCCTTCCTTCCTTCCTTCCTTCCTTCCTTCCTTCCTTCCTTTCTTCTTTCCTTCCTTTCTTCCTTCCTTCCTTCCTTCTTTCCTTCCTTCCTACCTTTCTTCCTTCCTTTGTTGTTGGTAGTACTGGGGTTTGAACTTAGGGGTTTGCACTTTCTAAGTAGGTGCTCTACCACTTGAGCCACTCTATCAGCTACTTTTCCTGTTCATAGTTTCTGAGATAGGGTCTTGCTTTATTCTCTAGGCTGATGTGGATCATTGATCCTCCTATTTGTGCTGTCCTTTGTCTCTGGGATGACAGGTACATACCACTGCACCCAAACCATTGACTGAGACAGAATCTCATGAACTTTTTAATTCCTCAGCTGGCCTTGAACCATGGGTCCACAGATCCTACACACATCTCCCTGTAGACTTTGGATCATCTCTAGATTACTTCTAAAACCTAAGAGATGAAAGTGATGGGAAAATAAATTAACACCATATTATTTATGGAATGATGAGAAAAGACCTGGCCATGTACAACACACATATAACATTTTTCTGAATATTTTTGTTCTGTTGTGAGTTGAAGCCTTGGGTCAGAACCTGCAGTTATGGAGGACCAACTAGATGTCTAAATCTTCCACCAAATGATTATGTGGAATCCACAGCAAAGGAGACATCATCTATCTGGATCATATACCTGGCTGGGGCCGCTGTTCAGTGTTCTTGCTCATCGTCTGTGCTCCTCCAAGGGGAGGACCTGTGCCAAGAGAAGGAAGTGAGGTAAATGGTTGTTCACCAGGGCAGAGGAATATCAAGTGCCCTCCAGAAGGAGGCATCATGTACTGGACTGGCATTCATGCTATTCATTTTATTTTGGTACTACTGGGGATTGACCTCAGGGCTTCAGGATAGCTTGGGAGTGCTCTACCCCTCTAGCCACATCTCCAGCCCTTTCTTTACATTGGTAATTTTCAAGGTAGGGCTTCACTTTATGCTCTGACCAGCCTTTGATCCTTCTACTTGATGCTTCCCTGGGTTGCTAGGGATGACATTTGTGTGTCCAGCCATTAGTGGAGATAGAGTCTCACAAACTTCTTTTGGCTTGGGCTGGTCTGGAACTCCTACCCTCTGATCTCTGCCTCTGAAATAGCTCAGATTACAGGCTTGAGCCACTGTGCTTAGCTTTATTTATTTTCTTATTTATTTATTTAGGGTCCAGTCGTGGGGCCTGAACTCTGGGTCTGGGCGCTGTCCCTCAGCTCTTCAGCTCAAGGCAAGCGCTCTACATTGAGCCACCTTCCCAGCCCCTAAATGATTTTTTTTAAAAAAGGTAATAATCTAGTATGTCTCTAGTACTGGGGTTTTGAAGTTTATTTGGGCAATCTTTAATGAGACGGCAGCATTTGTGCAAAGATCACCTGCTTCCTGTGATCCCATGTTTTGTGGGTTCTCCCCCCAGAATATCTCTTTCTCCTCTTCCTCCCTCCCTCCCTCCACCCTTGGCTTTCTTTCTCTCTCTCTCTCTCTCTCACCCTCTCTATGCTCACCATAGCTTCTTCATTTGAAGCTGTGTTGCTTCTTGCAGGGTCTGTGGCTTTATCTGACTGGCATTCTCAGATGCCTTTATCTTCCCACTGACCTCTCATTCATGTCCCTGTCCAGACACCTGAATCTGCCCCGTTGCCTAAAGAATCAAAATCTAGCTTCTTAGCATCATTCGCTACCAATCCCATTTTTACTTCTCTAGGCTTCTTTTCCACATATGTTCTAAACTCCAGGAACCAGGGGTCCTCCCTGATGATCTGCCATGCTAGCCCACAGCTTGACTGGGATGCCTGTCTTCCCCTCTCTCTAGGTCAAAAAATGCTTCTCCATCTAGATCTAACTTGAGTGGTGGCAGATCTACACACTTCCTTGGTATTTCCCAGGTGAATACAGTCATGGATGTACAACCATTTCCTTCTCCTCCCTAAAGAACCACCTCTGCCTGACTCATCGTGATTCCATACAGTGAAGGGCTGTGTGCAGAGTCTAAAATGAACACACAGAAGAGAAATGGAACTTAATTACTGACTGGACACTGTTTATAATTTGAGTCTCTTTCTTAAAAGAATTTCCTTCACTTGCCTTTATCCACTTGCTCTTTTACTTTCTAGAGAAAGCAAGATAGATACATTTGGCTCCAGGAATTCGTGAACCATCATCTTTCCTTATTCCCATAATGGAAGATATTGGATAAACTTTAACTACCATCATGGTGGTCCCCTACACTTTCTCTGTCAGGCTATCTTCTATCTCAGTTTCCCATCTAGTACAGACAGGTGTGCGACCTGACTAAGCATCATCAATTGAAGGAACAAAGTCACAGAGGTCAATAACCTTTCATCAACCTTAACAGAAATTCAAATCCAGTCACCTTTCATTCATATGGAAATGTGTCCCAAGAAACCTTCAAAATTAAAAATCCTAAAACCAAGTATAGCAAAGCGAATTTCAAAGGTCTAATCCCACACCATCTTTCAAAGAAACAGGTCTTAAATTGAAAACAGCTATGGTGCTGGAGATTGAACCTGGAAACTCTACCTTTCTAGCCCCTGAAAATGAATTCTGATATGTGCTCAGAAAAGCATAGAAACAAATGTTTACTTTTTATTCTTTATCTCATGACCCTGTTTTTTACCCTGTCCTCAGAAAAAATGTTGTCCTCCCAAGGAATGGTATGACATTTACTTACTTTTGTTGAGGCCAGAATTCATGTTATTACCCCATCCTCCTCTCCTGACTGAGTCATAAGAAGGATCTAATGAAAAACAACAAATAGGAGCAATTAGCTTTGACTGCTTTGTAGGAAGGTTACATGAAGTTATCTTGGTGATCAGAAGAGATTAACATTAATTCAGCAATGAATTTTTTAAGTATCTCTAAATTCCTGAAGTGAACTCCTGTGGGGTTGGGGGTGGGGTGGTAGAAAAAAAATTAACACTGATTTTGAGAAGATTTCAGTCTTGTCTGAAGCACTGGGAAGAACTTGTATTTAAGATGAAAGATGGATTTAAATCCTATCTTGTGATTTGTTGTGAGATCTTAGATAAATTAGAAGACTTATCTGAGCCCAGCGGTCAAGGATATGCAAGTAACGACTGACCTGCATTACATTATCAACTTTATGGGTTATACTGAGATCAAGGAATAGGATGTATGTAAATTACTTTATAGAACTTGTCAAAAACATTAGCTGCCTAGCAATGTCCTGGAGTGGCTCTGGAGAGATGGGGGATATACAGATGAAAGGTCTCATGGGAAATCAATGTCAAAGCCCATGGTCTTGATGTTCCTTGGAGGCCAACTCCAGCCTCCTGTCTCAGTGCACTGAAATGTTGCTCTGAGTTGTGAGCACATTCCAGACTGCCTTAGAACTCTCAGACTTTTCTATTGGGGGCTGAGCCTGATGACTTTGGAGAAAGGGAGAAAGCCAGAGGTGTGGCTGGAAAAGAAGCTGGATCAAGAAATGGTCCAGAAATGGCTAGAGAGAAGCTTGCATCTAGGAGGGCTTAGAGACTAGATTTTCTTGGAGAATACTCTATGGAATCTGAACTTCACTGATCCATAGCCTTTCTTGAAAAAGCCCATCCATCTGCCTCCACAACCATGCTCAGAAATTGCTTAACAACTGGCTGGAAGTGTCTTCATTTCCTCTCTCGTGGTGCAAGCCCTGTAGAGACATAGAGCAGGAATAGCAGAAAGGCTTAAGGATACAGAATTATGACTTTGAAAGTCTTTCCATGAACAACAAAGAAACCATAAAAACCATCTGAACAAATGAGGCACAAACCTCATCAAACAACAGCCTGACATGGTGAAACACAAACCATTCCCTTCCACCCTTTTGGAGTCTCTCAAACAAATTAGAATAAGACCTGGGAAGATGGATAGACAGATGGATTCAGACTGTCTGAACTTTCACTGTTACTGGCTAAGAAGAACCAAAAGAGAGGAATGATTTTCTCGTTGAAAAAAAAAAATCCACGTGCAAATGCAAATTCCTCCTGTCTCTGGAAAAGCCAGTTCAGTTTTTAAATTACCGTCTTTAACAGTTGGCATGAAAAGCAAAACAGAAAGCTAGGGGAATGGGGATAGGGAGAAAGGCTGGGAAAGAGACAAAGATACAAACTCAACTGCTTTACGTTGTCTCTTTATTTTTATTTAACTTTCTTCCACCTTCATTCACATTGTCTCTCCAAAACAGATTCTTTTTTATTTTTAATTTGTCTTGAAGTGGATTACAAAGGGATTCAACTCTGCATATCAGTTGGTAAGTACACTATATCTTGACCAATGTCACCCCTTCCACCTTTCTCCCTTCTACCTCCCAACCCTATCCAGATCCTTCTTGCTTAAAATCAACTAAGCCAATGGAGCCAATTTCTTAGTCATTTGGAGAGAGGCATTTTGGTGAAAGATTCTGCAGAAATCAGCACTGGGAGTGTGCCAGAAGCAAAGTGGGGAGATGAGAGTCCTCAAGGGTGTTTCTTTGGTCAGGAGAAGGCTACCACCCTGACCTCTCACCGTTTATTAGGGACTTTTGTGCATGCTCGATGCTTGGCCACAGAGTAGAGGTGAAACAGCATAAACTAAGTTTCCTGTCCTTGGACTTAGATATGAAGACGATCTCTAAGAGTCTTAGGAAGTGCAGTCATGTGCCAAGCATGGTGGAGATGGCAGTAGCTACTGGAGATGAAGGAGGGAGACGTGGGGGTACACTGGTAGGGGAGAGGCTCTCTGGATCTGGGAGACTTGAGCGAGAGCTCACTGGAAAGAAGAGAGTAGGCAATGCAGGTTGGGAAAAGGCAGAAATGAGTAGTGTGATACAAGTACATGCCTAACTAAATAGAGAAATATGGTGGGAGAGAAGGAGTGAGGACCAAAGGAGACAGCCTGAGAATTGACAGGAGTTGACTGGAGTTAAGCAAACTTGCTGCTCTTGGTGAGTGCAACAGTGGAGGTCGATGGAGGTTTGGGGTATGCAGTAGGCCCAGGTACACAGCAAGGTGAGACCTATTTACTCCAGGTGGTATTCTGGATACATGGGGTGCCTGGTAGGGGTAAGGAGGTGAAGGAGGCCTTTCCATTGGGACAGAACAGAAAGCAGAATTGAAAGTGACAATCTAAAAGAAAGTCACTAAGTATGTCCTCTGAAGACCATCTTGATTCTTGGTTTCTAATAAGCTGCATGGATGCAATCTGTCTCGAATACTTCCAAATCACTTTTTCTTCTTCGTCACGAGTCTACTGAAAGCCATTTGATAGCCACTCAGAAGAGTCATGGTTTTTGAAGCCCAGATAATGGCCCTGGCTAGAGTTGCTATTGCACTCATGGCCTTAGGCTCGCTAGACAGCCTCTCTACCACTTGTGTGCCCGAGCCTTCGACTTTTAATTTTGTTGCCTAGATAAAGTCTCATGCTTAATTTTGTCCAGGTTACTCTCAAAATCTAGGTCCTCCTGCCTCTGCCTCCCAGAGATGATAGGAGTATGCCACCTTGCCCTGCCTGCCTTTGACTTATTATTTCTCCCTGATCTGTTATTCTAGCTCCAGGGACAGAACAGATACACAGAAGTTCTAGAACACAGAATGAAGTCCCTCTCTCTTACGGAAGGTGGGTGATCGTTGGCTTTTTATGTAGCTCTAAGTGAAAAACTTCATGGTATTTTAACACAGAGGAGTTTTCCTGTGATTTTGTTGGCCTGAGGAGGAAGGCGGAGTTTCACAAGTGGGTACTCTCACCGGCCCAACCACCCATCCAGGTGACAAAGGAGGTGACAGAAATAGAGAGCACCCCTGCAGTCAGTCTGTACCACAATCCCCCAGTGGAAGTTAATATGTCAACAAACAGCTAGTGACTTGGTGGTCACCTGTGACTGCAGCCAAGCGGCACAATAATGAAGAAACAGAGCAACAGGACCTCCTGCCTGTCATCCATTGGCTTTTGTATCCCTCACTGTTTTCAAGGCAAATCCCACCATTGAGACCAACTCTAGGAAGAACAGCCCATTTTCAACAGAGTTTAACACATGTTAGGATTCATAGGGCCTCATTCTCAGTTTGGGACTAAAATGAGAATCAGTCATTTTGGAGCAATTCCCAAAAAAGCTGGGCTGTCTTGCAGCTGAAGTGTGAAGTCCAAGGAAGCAGTCAGCACAGGCCTGGCCGAGCGCTGGCCTCAATCAAGGCATGCAATCAGTATTAGATGCACCATTATCACGCTGCGGACACTTGCTGCCAACCTGCCAAGCACACATCACTCCTCCTCTTCCCTCTGCTGTCTTTACCCTGCTCTGCTTCTAGTCTTGCACTCACTGCCTCATTTAATCAGCAACTAACTCATGGTTGTTGTTGGTGGTTTCCACTAGTATGTGTGTGCGTGTGCACATGTGCGTGTATGCATAGGTATTGGAGTTTGAGCTCAGGGGTTTGCACTCACTCTCATTTGGCTTGCTTACCTCATAGCTGGTATTTTACCATTTGAAGCCACACCTCCCAAGTCTGGCTTTTTTTTTTTTTGCTAGTTAACTGGAGACAGAATCTTGTGGATTCTTCTCTCTAGGGTTGTCTATGAACTCAGTCCTCTGATCTCAGCCTCCTGAGTAACTAGGTTTATAGGTGTGAGCCACTGGCACCACTGGCCTAATTTGGGTGTCAGGCCCATGAGGTCAGGAAGCTTTGCTCTGGCTCGAGACTCTGCCCAGCACAGTTGTTGAATCTATTGAGTGAGTGAATGAATGAATGAATGAATGAATGAACTGAGCTGATATTTTTACCTTCCTGTTAATTATACACAGTTCTCTTATGCTTCACTAGGTGAAAAGAATCCCAGGCTCCTAGCCTGACTTTTCCCTATAGAAGTATTTCCTCAGGTGATCTGCCTTTGTGGTACTAGGGAGACAGGCCACAATCACCCCTGAGACCCCACTAACCATAGGGAAAGCAATCCACCTATTTTAAGGCAGAGGTTAACAGTGTGTCCCTACAGAGGAGTTAAGGGTTAGAGTAGCCTGTGTTTTATTTGATATACAGTCCCATCCTACACAATGATGTTCAGGTGACAGCAGATGGTAGATAGATATGAAGCATGTCACAGCTGTCTCTGTTTATTCACAATCTATGATGTTCACACAAGGACAGAATCCTCCCTCCCCAATGAAGTATTTATCAGGACCAATCTCATGGTTAAACATTCCATCTCTGCAACTGGATTCATGTTTTTGTTCTACTAAATGTCACAGGAGCGACAATTTAATAGGGTGCTCAGCTCTGGTAGCAGAAACACAAACAAAATTTTAAGTACAACTAACATGGAAAAACCAAGGATCTAGGTCAGCAGCTTGCATTTCTTAGCAAACAGATCCTCTGCAGCCTAGTACCTGCCGCTTGTGCAACTCCTTCAAGGGGCTGCTGATCTGTGGGGTTCTCCAATGTGGCAGGCCCCCACTAAGTAGCTGGGTGTGCACGGAGATGGCTCCTGATGCAATGGGTGAAGTCTGCATTCCAGAGCGGACTTCTGAGAAGGCAAGCTGGAGGCAACAGCCAGACACAGTCTGCAAAAATATGCCCATTCTGGCCAGCCCAAGAGTTGACGATCTCATAGCTTCCCTATGGTGGCAGACAGACCAGCTTTATCAGCAGAAATCATGCCTTGATTCTGACAAACTTGCTTTCCATGCTAAAGAAGGCTGACACCCCTGGCTCTACAGAGTACCAAGATGACAAATCCTATTGTAGTTGCTTTGCAGAGGAGCCACTAAAAGACTTTGCTTGGGGTTTCTGGTTTCAGGCAGTCCTGAGGTCAGTTTTTGCCAAAGCAAAGAGACCTGAGCCGTGTGCCGGAGAAGCAAGACTTTGCCAGCCATTGTGGATAGTTCAGCCTCCCCCGTGTACACCGGCCTGAACAGTTTCTCTATTATGCCATGCTCAGTG
The DNA here is from genome assembly GCF_000151885.1 of Dipodomys ordii. Classification (NCBI taxonomy): domain Eukaryota; kingdom Metazoa; phylum Chordata; class Mammalia; order Rodentia; family Heteromyidae; genus Dipodomys; species Dipodomys ordii. The sequence goes on from NW_012267226.1 coordinate 7,659,908, forward strand.
TGGCTGAATTTGACACTCAGTGACCTTTTAGATTCCAGGAGGGCCTCCTGGGGTAGAGAAATATGAGCTTGGAGATTTTTTTTTTCCCCTTGCAGGTCCCTACTGGAAGGAGAAAGCTTTTGCTGACCGTGATCCTGGCACATACATACTAGTGGTAACTCCTTTTCGGCGTGAACCTTTTAAAAGTGATGCTAGAAATGTGGCCAAATGTCTGCAGAAAGACATTTTCCTACCTCCATGCCCACAGTTAGTTTGAAGGCCAGCCACCGAGTGGCTCTCTGCCTTGTCAGAATGTCATCTCTCCACCCATGAGGCCAGGCAAAGTCACAGTGATTCACAAAGCCTTTCTTTTTAACCCATGTGACCGAAGGTCTTGCTCTCTCTCCATTACTCATGGATAAAGATGCATTATTGCTACAGCCTCCCACTGAATTTCTGCTTTCTGTGGTTCAGGCTGGCAGTCACCAACCCTGTTTAAGCTTGGAAAGTCCAGCGCTGAATGTAGACCTTACGGTAGACAAGAGGGTAAGGCCATTTGTATTTAGAGCAGGGCATGGATTTCGCCTAGTATCCTGAGATAATGAGAGCGTGCAAATTCCCAGCGCCTCGGGATCCAAGGCCTTCAATCTCCAAGAAAAGATCTGAGCCTACCAGGAGAGATTCACTACCCAGGCTGATAGTGAAAAGGAATCAGCATTCAGATAAGCAATGTTCTTTGTCATTAGGCAACCAGACAGTGACTCTCCAAAGCCTCTTCTCTCTCTGACAGCCTGCACTTCTAATAAGCTGTCTCTGAAAAGGAGAAAGATTTACTGGATACCAACTCATTCAGAGGGCTCAACTATATGCTGTCTGTCACCCATGCTGTGTCCGCGCTGTGTCCTGTACTTAGGGCTTGAACTTAGGGCCTGGGTACTGGTTTGTTTTTTTTTGTTTTGTTTTTTTAGCTCTTTTGCTCAAGTTTAGTTCTCTACCACTTGAGCTAAACATCTACTGACTTTTAGGTATTTAATTGGAGATGAGAGTCCCATGGACTAACCTGCCCTTGCGAACTTTCAACTGTGATCCTCTGATCTCAGCCTCCTGAGTAGCTAGGATTAGAAGCATAAGCTACAGGGCTACAGGTCTTCTCTCTCCTTCTTCTTCTCCTTCTCCTTCTCCTTCTTCTTCTTCTGCTTGAACGCTAGGCCTGGGCACTGTCCCTCAGCTCTTCAGCTCACGGCTAGCACTAGCTCTACCACTAGAGCCACAGTGCCACTTCTGGCTTTTTCTGCTTATGTGGCACTGAGGAATCGAACCCAGGGCCTCATGCATGTGAGGCAAGCACTTTACCACTGAGCCACCTTCCCAGCCCTGGGCCAGCTTCTTCTATACTGTGGTTTCTACCATGCTTCTGTCCTTACCTCCACTGGCTGCTGTGCCACTCTTGGTGTTCTTTTGTCTGACTCACTACCAGCTTAGTGCAAAGGCACCTGGCCCAGAAGCAAGGGAAGGATGGGCAGCTCTCCTGAATCCATCCTGGAGCTGTTCCTTCTTGCTGGTAGCTTTGACATGGCCCTAGAATCACTTAGCTTGTATTCCAAACTCAGCTCTCCTGCTATTTAGCTGAATGATGTTAGTCTTTGAACTCCAACATTTGCTTCTCCAAAAAGCATGTATCACAAATACTTCATTCAATGCCAGGAGGATCATATTAGCATGTGATACATGGCCATGTAAGAATGCACACGCCATGGGTGCTGGTGGCTCACACCTGTAATCCTAGCTACTCAGGAGGCTTAGATCTGAGGATCAGGGTTCAAAGACAGAACAGTCCATGAGATTCTTATCTCCAATTACTCACAGAAAAAAAGCTGGAAGTGGAGCTATGGCTCAAGTGGCAGAGTGTTAGCCGTGAGCAAAAGAAGCTCATAGGACCCAAGCCCTGTGTTTAAACCCCAGGACCAGCACACACACCAAAGTAATTAAATAATTAATTAAAATTGGACACACTAATCTATGGTCTGTAACATTTTGCTACCAGCTCTGTAATATCTGTGCTGGTGACAACATTACAATTTATAACGCTCATCTGGGAAGGCCTTGGAAAGGGAGAGACGGCAAGAGTAGCCCAAAGGCCTTACAGGGGAAAGGCCAGATCCATTCTGTGTCCTGGGCTAGTGATGATCCCATGTGAAGAATGCTTGTGTCTTTTCCAAAGGAAGCCATGGATTATTCTGCACCCTGGGGTGAGGAATGTGGCTGAGAAGATGGATAGGATGAGGGCAACCTGTTGGTACCCAAGACCCCAAAATGTCCCACATTCTTCTTCTTCCATGTGTCCTTACCCCCGCTGTCGCTGAGGCTCTGTTCATCTTAATCCATTCTTTTAGAGGTCATCCATGATTCCCTCTGGTGGCATCTTGTGTCTCAAAGAGTACAGGATTGTGGCTTCCCCTGCTACTCCCCTGATATTCCAGAAGAGAAAGAAGCTACCCAAGGAAAGCCTCTGCCCAAGCTTGGAACTTACATAAGAAAGAAAGAAGGAAAAAAACTATCCTGGATCACATTTCTTCTGCTCAGAGATCCTTTGACCTTGAATCTAAACAACCAAGTTTCAGAACCAGCCCTGCCATGTGGAACATAAAGAAGGTAGTGTTTAAGACATTCTGTGTGCAGTGGGGGAAAATAGATGTATGAGCAACATGCTTGAAAGAAATGGATGGTTTCTAAATATGAACAGTTTGGCAAGGTGAGTGGCACATGTGCTAGGCATAACCTTGCTGCATGGAGCAAGACGCCCCAGAGAGGCTGAGTCTTTCCTTTGAACTCGTCCTTTGGCACTCTGTGTCCAAATGGCACAGTATCTAAATGACCTATTTATTTTGATAAGGCCTCGAAATGGGATCATTTTTTGCAGTGGGGGTGGGGCAGTCTTATGGTGGAAAAAGCAATTCATGCTGACTAGATGAACTGGGTATTTGCCAAACTTCCCTCCATACTGGGTCACATATGCACAATTACAGACTTCTTCTGTCAGATGGGCCTTGGGGTTAAGAGGATACCAGGTTGGAAAAAGAAAATATAACGACTCTACCCGGCTTGAGGATCCATGAGAGGCAATCTGTTGCTCAGCTCCCTCTGCCCTGTGCAGAGCTTGCTCTGTCCCTCCAGGGTTGAAATGCTCACAAAGGTTAGTCTATCTTTCCTTGGCCACACAGAAGCCATCTTGTCTCTGTCTTCTGCATTCTTTCCTTTCAGAGTTCTATACACCACAGCTCATTGAATAGTTGTCTTATATTTACTACCCTGGTCTTACTCAGCTTTCTAGCAGGATTCTTTGTGCATGTAGATTGCCCTGTATTGATCTTAGTCTTTCAGGAAGGTCAATTCCTTTTAATTAGTTATTTAACCAACATTTTATGTTGGAGAATAGCTAAACAGTAATAGGTGTGTGGGTGTGGGTATGGGTGTGCGTGTACCTGCATGCACGTGTGTGTGTGCCAATACTGGGGCTTAAACTCAGGCCCTGTGCTGTCACTTGGCTTTTTCACTCAAGACTGGTGCCCTACCACTTAAGCCACCTTTCCATTTCTGTTTTTTTTTTTTTTTGCTGATTTATTAGCAATAGGAGTCTCGTGGACTTTTCTGCTCTGGCTGGCTTCAAATTGAGATCTTCAGCTCTCAGCCTCCTGAGTAGCTAGGATTACAGGTGTGAGTCAGCAGCCAGTAACTACATGACATTTGTATAAGAAGAGTAAAGATGAGATAACCCCAGATGAAACAGTCACCATTTTTTTCATACTTAGAATGAGGATGATTTCCTGGTGATGGTCTTAGGCTTACAGACTCAAGTTACTATTCAAATCAGGAAACTTAAAATCCCAGCACTCTCTAGGATTTGCCTTTTGACCCATGACTGAGGTGGCTTGCAGGAAAAGTCTTATCTCTGGGTTGCGGGGGGGAGGGGTACACAGTCATCCTGTAGCAACTTGTCTTTGTGGCCTGGTAGGTCATGTGCAGGCCATGTATACATCATGCCCCGTATCCTGAATCTGCCTGACAGAAGCATAGGAGTGAAGAGAAAAACAATCATCAATGTTTGGTAGGTGAAGTGTGGTCTTTGTTAGCATATCCTAGGATGGGAGGTTCTGTTTTCAGACAGTAAAGGACCTCAGACACGATCTAAACCAGACATGCAAATTAGCATAGGCTGAGGCCCAAGGCCTGAGAGACAGAACATGTGGCCTTGTAGGAATTTTAATAGAAATTGAAAATATGACTCAGAGCATCAAACTGCCTTTTTCTGAATTTCTCTAGGATATTGGGCAGAACAGATAATTATTTTGCAAGCAGGCCAAAGACTTTTAGGCTCAAAGATTTTTTTTTCAAATTTCTATCAAAAGCATTTTTCATTAAAAAAAAAAGAATGTCAAGCTCTAAGCAAGCACAGGACTGTTTATAGTGCTATTAAGGGCTCTTAGAGATCTTTATGGGAAACAGTTCTATCATTTCTGCAGACAGAACAATGGCTTCTTGCAAAGTAAAAGAACTGTGGGTTGGAGGTCACAAATCCTCTGTCAATCTCCTGTCTTCATGAGTAAGTTCTACTGCTGTGCGATCTTAGGCAAAAGACTTAAGAGTCTCTGAATCTCAGTTAGTCTAGCTATCTGTGAAAGGTAGATTCTCACCCTCTCCATCCCCCATGAATTGAATAATTGTAAGTTGAAGAGTTTATAAAACTAACAGCAAGTATAATCCTCATAGGGATTTTTGGAGAATAAGAAGATGGTACATGGGAAAACCATTTATATACTCTTGAGGCATCTCTCACAGAACTTTAGCTACTATTTTTTTAGAGTTTTATTCACAGGAGAAGAAGTTAATGTTTCTTGGGCTAACCAAAGCTAATTTCTTCTGGTTCTTTCTTTAATGGAGCAGGACTGAGTAAATATTTATTTCAATTGACAAAAGACTAGATTTTCCTTCCCAGTGAATCCATCAACTGTCAATGATACTTACTGAACAGTCTCAGCATGAGGCAGGGTAAAGGATACAGGAGAAAACTCACAATCAAAGACTTCAAGGTAATCAGTAATTAGGTCCATAAATAGCTTATGGATGTAGGCTGGGGCAGTGGGAGAGTGCAGAGAAGAGATTGTAGTCTGTAGGAGGGAGGAAAAAACATACTTCCAGGCAGGTGGGATTGCTCTGGGCTTTGAAGGATAAGCCAGATTCTGACAGGTAAAGTGACTGTTGCACTCAGAGCCATCCTGTTCTCTTTACACCTGACAAGAATTCAAATGTCATCAGAGAGACGCATGAAGCATCTTGATTGCTATGTGTGTGTGTGTGTGTTGGGGCGGGAGAGTGACTGGCTAGGAACACAAAGGGCCCATTGTACTTTCCAACCACCATTGCTCTCAACAACCTCAGTGCTATGGGATTTCTAAACCACGGTATTAGGCCCAGCAAATACACTTGGTATATTCTGTGTAGATGTGGCCTGGTTATTAATGGGTCATCGGCAACCCCTGAGAGCCCATACTTTCCAAAGCATTTTGGGAACCTGCTCTCAAAACAGTTTAGTTTCCATTATGAACCAAGACCCCAGGAACTAGTGGTGACGCTATCTCAGTCCAGATAGATTTCATATTGAGCCTTGGTTTTGTCATCTGAGTGGGATGGAGACCCAAGTCAAAGTGAAACTTCTAGAGATGGCACCAAGCTGATAACCCAGAGTCTAGAGATGAATTAGAACCATAGACCAAGAGGCTCATTTAGTATGGGGGGGCCTGACACTGAGCAATTAGCATAAGCACTGAAGCTGAGGGGCCTCTGTCTAAGAGTAGAAGAGAAGTCCTGGAGTTGAGTCTATTTAGAAAGCTGCTCAGTTGGCCAAATTACCCAGAATACCTTTCCTATAGTCTCACGCCTTTCTCTCTTTCCCCTTTAGCGCTGACACAGCATCACTTTCCTTGCTTAAAAGGCAAGGCAGGACCAGAGTGCTTGCATTCCTTGTCACCAACATTGCAGAGCAAATGGGGACCTGGGGAGTCTTTGTTTCACCAGGAAAACATCTAAGAGCAGTTTTGACATGCGTAAAGATGAAAGGCAGCCTGGTGCTGCAGGTGGGTCACACCCATAGACTACTCAGGAGGCTGAGATCTAAGGATCAGGACTAAGCCAGCCCAGGCAGGAAAACCCATGAACCCCTTATCTCCATTTAACCACTAGGCAGCTGGAAGTGGCACTTCGGCTCAAGTGGCAGAGCCCTGGCCTTGAGCAAAAGAGGCCAGGGACAGCACCCAGGCCCTGAGTTGAAGCCGGAAGGAAGGAAGGAAAGAAGGAAGGAAGGAAGGAAGGAAGGAAGGAAGGAAGGAAGGAAGGAAGGAAGGAAG
>NW_012267226.1:7666337-7673361 GCF_000151885.1 Dipodomys ordii
GAAGGAAGGAAGGAAGGAAGGAAGGAAGGAAGGAAGGAAGGAAGGAAGGAAGGAAGGAAGGAAGGAAGGAAGGCAGGCAAAAAGCCTAACTTCTGAGCTGCCAGGAAAAGTTCCATCCTGGAATCTTTTGCTACAAAGGTGAGAAGAAGCAAGCCCTGTGAAGGGCAGAGAGGGTGCTGGTAGGGGGAAATGTTGTGGCTTTTTTCAGTACATGATGGACTTGGCAGTGTTCAGAGCGACATCATCTCCAAGCAATGGAAAGCACTTATCTAAGAGCACAAAGCAGCTCCAACTTCCTCCCTGCCCTTCACCCTTTCCCAGTCACTGATTTATGATGGGAGCACAGTTAAGCAAGGTGGCTGGAACATCCTGACAAGAGTCATTAAGATGCGACTCAGGTGTTGCTTATCTGTAATCTGAGGGATCTTTACTACTTGATTTACTGACTACTATCACCCCTCCCCTCATTTTCAAACTCCATTGGTTGTAATACTCTTGACAGTGTTACTTAACATAGCACTTCCTTTCCAAGTCATTTTTGTCTTTCCTCTTTGTCCTTCCTCTTAAATATAACATTAAACACAAGGCATAGGTAAAAAAAAAAAAAAACAAACTTCTGCAAAACAACCTAACATGCTTCTTAAAATACAGAGAAAACTGAGTATGCTGAATGAGGCTCTTGGGTGTTTAGACCACAGCAACAATTCATTAACCTAGTAGATACAACTTTGTATTTGTTTTTTAGTTTATTTATTTATTTTTAATTTTTGTTGCTAGTCCTGGGGCTTGAACTCAGGACCTGGGCACTGTCCCTGAGCCTCTTTGTGCTCAAGGGTAAAGCCCTACCACTTGAGCCACAGTGCCACTTCCAGCTTTTTCTGAGTAGTTTATTAGAGATAAGAGTCTCACAGGAACTTTTCTGCCCAGGCTGGCTTCAAACCTTGATCCTCAGATATCAGTCTCCTGAGTAGCTAGGATTACAGATGAGCCACCGTTGCCTGAAAACTTATTTTTATTGTTGGTTCTGAGGTTTGCACTCAAGACCTGATGATTGCCAAAAGGGGGCTCTACTGCTTGAGCCAGGCCCTCAGCTCTTTCTGCTTTAATTTTTTAGTAGGTCTCAAATTCATGCCCAAACTAGCCTAGACTATGATCCTTCTCTTATAAACTCTTCTTGCATAGATGAGATGGCAGTACATGTCCAACTTGTTGGTTGGGATGGGGTCTCACTAACTTTTTTTGCCTAGGCTGCCTGCAAACTATGATCCTCTCGATCTTTGCCTGCTGAGTTGCTGAGATTAAAGCCATAATCCAGGGAGTCTGGCTACCAATTAAACCACATCAGCTACCTGGAAGAAACAGGTCTTTTGATCAACGTGTTGGGTAAGTTAGAGAAAGACAATTTGGCTAGTGTAGGGAAGTCAGTAACAGACTCTGTTTTGCTTCTGACCTGATAAGTGATTTGGGCTTCTTCATGGAAAGTGTAAAATAATAGTAGCATCAACTTATCAAAGGTGTATAATGTGCACACGTGACATGAATATAAAAGTTTTTAGCACACAGTGGGAGCTTTATAAATGTTGGTTGGTATTGTGATAAGAAAAATGAGGGCAGGATGACTGTGTGTTTGAGGATAGTCCAGACAAAGTTTGGGAGACTTTAGCTTCAAAAATAAAATACAAACAAACAAACAAAAAGTGTGTGTGTGCTTAGGCGTATGTGCTCAGGTGGTAAAGTGCTTAGCTAACGTTTATGGGCCCTGGCTTCAGTCCCCCCCAAACCAAACTTAAATGGGCAAAAATGTCCTGGGGCAAAACTGTCACGCCTTTGAACTCCATGATTATTGAGACTGCTCTGGAATTTACCTCTGTATTGCTCTATATTGATCCTGCAGTGGTGAATCTGCATCTTCTTCAAGTAGAAAAGAATACCACTGGGATGCTGGGTGATGGGTGCAGGGTCCCTTGCAAGATTAACAGGGCCCCAGGTGGTGTGGCCCTGTTCCTGGAGTAGACTCCTATTTGAGCTCTAGTTAGTCAACTCTCTTGTTACCTATTGTTCCTCATTCCAAACCCGTGACCCCCCCCCCAAGTTCCTTCCTCGCTGACACTTTTATTCAGAACCATCAATCACAAGGACAGAGGAGACTAGTCAGAGGGGGATCTTCTTGTGTGCGCGGATGTGTATATATTTTAAAGGAATCCTTAGAAGAAGAAAAGGTACATCCAGTAAAAAGAAAAACAACAAAAAAGAAGTCCTCCCCTTCTGAGACAGACCTGACTCTAAGGTAGTGGAGTAATGCTGACTATCGTTCGCCTCATTATTCTGGAAGCTATACATACTTGTCTTAGAAAACCTGCTAGCCGTTTCCAACCATTTAGAGAGAATGTGTCCTCATCACCTTGTGGCCACACATGCGCAATCACAGTACACCCAGCACACCCACGGTAAGGAATAACAGTTCTTTTTACGTAGAGAAAGGAAGGATAATGGTTACTTAGAAAGTGTCCCAGACAAGCTGTCAAATTGAATTCAGAGAGTCGGAGTCTGACTCCAGGACAGGGCTGGCGGCTGAATTCCCTCAGGACTGGGGTTTCCTGCCTACTGCAGCAGACACAACGATTCTTTGTTCTCCCTCTCTCTTTCTCTCTCTCTCTCTCTCTCCTCTCTCTCTCTCGTGAAAAAGCCAAATAAGATTTTTTTTTTAAATTAAAAAAAATGCAACCTTCCAAAAATGGTTAGATAGAAAGCAGACAAAACACTAACTGTGTGATTTCAGCAAGGGGCGGGGGAAGGTAAATAAATAAATAAAACGGAGAAAGCGAAGTTCTACTTTGTAATCATCAGTCTCACCTTGGACCACAGACAGACAGCACCCCACCTCAACAATCAGCTCTGCCTTTGCTGTGGATGAGGGCTGTTTCATCCTAACCAGGCTGTCCTAGGAGCCCCAGCATGCTGTATCCTGTGGAGATGCTCAACCTGTACAATTGTTTGCTCCCTACAGAGAACAGGAGGCTGCCTCTTCCCGTATGAGGTGTACATGTTCTAGAACAGTCTTCCCAAAACTTTGCTATACAAGGACACACACACACACACACACACACACACACACACACACACACACACACACCTCATCCATATCTACACTGGATTCTGTACTCACACATACACACACACACACACACACACATACACACACAGACCACACTCAAGTCCACTCTGAGCTCTACATTGAACACTCCCTCCCCCCATGTACACAGGCCATGTCCACTCTGGACTCCATGCTCACCACCCTCCATCCCATGACAAACATACTGTGTTATCGAAAGTACTTGAAGCTGGGCTCTGGTGGCTCATGCCTGTAATCTTAGTTACCCAGGAGGCTGAGATCCAAGGCCTGCAGTTTGAAGCCAGCCCAGGCAGGAAAGTCTATGAGACTCATATCTCCTGCTATCTACCGGAAAACCGGAAGTAGTGCTGTGGCTCAAAGCAGTAGAGAACTAGACTTGAGCAAAAAGAGCTCAGGAGCAGTGCCCAGGCCCCAAGTTCAAGCCCCACAACTGACAAAAAAAAAGTACTGAACCCTCAAAATTCCTCTCAAGGTACTGTAGCATTTAAGAACAAAGTTTTTCTCCTCATCTATCTAGAATTTTCCTCATCAAAACAAAGCTTTTCAAGGAGTTTTTAAAGCGATGGAAAATGTCGACAACAACATATAAAGTAGAGAAAATAGTTCAGTGAACCCTGCGGGCCCATCACCCTGCCTGGACAATTATGCATTTGAGGTCAATTTTATTTCAGTTCCACTACAACTCCCTAGCCAATACAGGAAGCCTGACTTATTGATAGATTTATTACATGCACTTTGGACTAAGCATGGTCCAGTAATAACAATAATAATAATAGTAATAAATCAAAAGACCTTTCAAAACAAAAATTTTAAATCCGTGTGTTGCATCCTACAGCTCAGATGATACAGAGAAGCTCTTAGCCCTGCATTGTAGTGTTAAATGATTATGTCATCAATGAGCCCTTCCACATCCCTAATTTTTATGAAAACCTGCCCCCTAAAAGCAAATAGTCCCCCCTCCCAAATGCCAGTTAAAAAACTGAAATGAGTGCACTTATTGAGTGCATGTACGAGTACTTAGGAGTGTACTGATTGTAGTGAGAAAGTGAAATTGTTAGATGCGTTGCCAGGTGACAAACAATGTTAGCTGTATTTGGGTGGCACCATGGGAAAATGATTGGCTCTGAGGTCCAGGGCTCATCTCTGTGGCTCCTGAGCCATTGTGGTTTTGTCAACAGTGGTCTCTTTAGAACCCACAGGTCTACTGCATAGAAAAGATTTATACCATGGATTGAGTCTTCCTTATCTGAAATGCTTGGGATCAGAAGTATATCAGATTTTAGAGGTTTTCAGCTTAGGGACTACTCCCCTGTGTGTTCCTGGCAGGGCCCACAGCCTCCAATCTCTTCTGTTTTATGTGAAGGCTTGAGAGAGATGCATGACTTTCATCATTTCTCACTTCTTCATTGTCCTCAGTGATCATTTTCTGTGTCACATACATTTTTGTATTCAGTTATATGCAGTTTTATATCCCTCCTTGCTATTTTATAAATGTTGTAAGTTTCTGAATAACCTGTTTCCTTGTGATGCTTTACCACAGGTTAACACTACAAGTGATACTTCCGGTAAGACCTCAAAAACATTGTGATATTTTCCCAACAATAATGTTAATTACTAGCCAAGCTTTGGTGGCTCACACTTGTAATCTTAGCTACTCAGGGAACTGAGATCTGAGGGTTGCAGTTTGAAGCTAGCCCAGGCAGGACAGTCACTAAAACACTTTAACTCCAGCTAGCCACTAAAAGCTAGATGTGGAGGTATGGCTCAAGTGGTAGAGCACCAACCTTGAGTTGAAAAAGCAAAGGAATAGTACCCAGGCCCTGAGTTCAAGCCCTGGTAACTTCATGTACACATGCTCCCATACATACCAATTAATTAGTAATATTATAACATATCATATTAATAATGTGAATAGTTAAGTACTAATTTACTGTTATTAGTATAACTTTTCAAACAGTTTTGGCTGAATAAAACAGTATGGTCCTTAATGAGGCACCACAGTTATCCTCACTTTAAATGAGGAAACTGAGGCAGCAAGTGCCCTATCTAAGGTCACAGATTAGGTTGAGTCCCACTTGGTCCCAAGATACTGTGAGGACTTCTGAGGAAGCCTGGAAGTCCTGTCCTCTGGTATCTTCATAATGAAAACAAGAAGGATTGCAGCCCTGGCTACTCAGAGTGATGGTGTTAGGCACCAATGAGATAAAAGATATAAAAATGCTTGGCCAATAATAAAGGGGCTGCTACTGTGTGCACAGCCCTCCACCTCCCTCCCAAACCAGCAGCAACCCCACATCCATGGTAATAGACAAAAGGGAAACTCCCTTCTCTCTTTCCCATTCTCAGCGAGCAAGCACACAGACTTTTTACTCATTAGTCAGGGCAGTGGCCTGTCTATGGAGATTCCATAGACTGACAGTCTTCCCTTCCGTGGAGCTGTGGTTTTCGTTTTTCCCATTTCACAGCAAGTCTTGAAAGGCTTCCAGGCTGGGACTAAAAGCCCAGTGCACCATTGGCCCTTGGTAGGTTATGAGTTCCAGGAGTTAATAAACAAAGAGTCAGCATCTTCTGTCTTTTTGGAGTGTCTTGAGATATTTAAACAGATTCAGCATGAGGAGCTGAGGAAATGAGGGCTTAGGGATGCAAAGCAGTTCGGAAGAGGGGATCTACTGATTCTGGCCTGTAGCTGCCCAAGCTGAGCACATTGGGACAGGTCCCCAGGGCAGGATTTGCCCAGAAAAACAAAGTCTGACCTATGACTGGGGCAGACAAGCTCAGGTCTGTGGCTTGGAGTGGAGGCTGGGACAAAGGAGGTATGGAGGCAGTCAGTAGCTCAGGCTCCAGGATGCTTATGGGTCACTTAACTTCTAGAACTTACCTCAGTGTCCACCCATAAAAATCTATAAAACCAAGTTAGAGACACTGCAGAAGAGTTTGTATGTTGGTACTAGACTGGGCACTGTCTCTTAGCTTTTTTTTATCCAAGGTTAGTGCTCTATCACTTGAGCCACAGCTCCACTCCTGGCTTTTTGATGGTTAACTGGAGATAATAGTCTCAGGGACTTTCCTGTCCACATTGGCTTCGAACTTTGATCCTCAGATCTTAGACTCCCAAGTACTAGGATTATAGCCTAGAGCTACCTATGGCTGGCTTAGAGGAATTTTTGACTTGTAAAGTACTATACTAATATAAAGTTATCAAAATCCATACTCATGACAATGATGAAAAGTCCTAGGGCTCATCTGTCCCTTCACTCATCTATCATCTTCACACTATCTATCCCTGCTTAGGATGATTGGGGGCTGGGAAAAATCAAGCTTAACCACCCAGTGTATCTCCACTTTGTTCTCTTTTCTTGTGATTCTGCTCTGGAAAGCAGGATTGTCAAACTGGGCTGCATAAGAAATCTGCAGAACTAAATTTAAGAAAATGAATCCTGGTGGAGCACCCGTGGCTCATGCCTGTAGTTCTAGCTACTCAGAAGGCTGAGATCTGAGGATCAAGGTTCAAAGATAGCACAAGCAGGAAAGTCCATGAGATTATCTCTAATTAGCTACAAAAAGTCAGAAATGGAGTTCGTTTCACTTAGCATCATTTTATATGGTCATATGTACATAGCTTTTGAGCTTTTCTGCTCATCTGATAAGATTATCCTAGACATATACTAATTGTTGCAAATAAGGGAAACCATGGGACCTATATTTCTTTGGGTATGGCTTACTTCACTTAGTATGTTTTTTTCCAAGTCTTTCCATTTCCTAACAAATGGGGTGGTGCCATTCTTTCTGATGGAAGCATAGAATTCCATTTTACACACACACACACACACACACACACACACATTTTCTTTTTTTGGGGGGGGGGTCTGGTCGTGGGGCCTGAACTCTGGG